>NC_054472.1:184937590-185237590 GCF_017639515.1 Carcharodon carcharias | reverse complement strand
AGGGAGACATGGTGCTGAGCCTTTCTTATCAGGGCAAATGCAAGAATGCCAAATTTCAAACAATCACAATAACTTATAGCCACAGGAGAAAAGGAGTGCTGATTGGTTGGCAAGTCAACTCTGATTGGCTGAGGCATTGCCCAAACCCCTGACTAATTTTTAAAAAAACAGCATCATTCCACAGCACACAGAGATCTGGAAAAGTACACTCGGTGTCAAGCTTCAATATTTGTGTCAAAAAGTGTGAATCTTTGCAAGCCACAAGAATCTCATCTTTACTGAGGCTAGTTTTCAATTCCAGATTTTTTTTTTCATTAATTAATTTAAATTCCAATTACCACAGTGGGATGTGAACCCATGTCCAGAGAGAATCAGCACTATAAGCATACTGATACTACCACTTCCCCACTATGTACCCCATTGTTAGCACACTACTCCAGCTGACTGATTTGCTATTGTACTACATCCCTCTATTTGCAAAGCAAGAGAATCCCACATGCTTTTTAACAACTTTATCAACTCAATGACCATGAAAAAAGTCTGGGTGACCGCTTTACAGAACACCTTCAGTCTGTCCCAGACCTCCCTGTCGCTTGCCATTTCAACACTCCACCCTGCTCTCATGCCCACATGTCCATCCTTGGCCTGCTGCATTGTTCCAGTGAAGCTCAACGCAAACTGGAGGAACAGCACCTCATCTTCCAACTAAGCACTTTACAGCCTTCTGGATTGAATATTGAGTTCAACAATTTTAGATCATGAACTCTCTCCTCCACCCCCCCCCCCCACCCCACTTTCCGACACCCCTCCCTATTTATTTATTTATTTATTTATTTTCCTAATAATTTATATAGATTTTTCTTTTCCCACCTATTTCCATTATTTTTAAATGTATTTCCATCCATTGTTTTATGTCTACCTTTTAGCCTATTTCGATCCCTTCACCCCACCCCACCCCAGCCCCACTAGGGCTATCTGTACCTTGCTTGTCCTGCTTTCTACCCTTTATTAGCACATTCCTTAGATAATATCACCACCTTCAACACCTCTTTGTCCTTTTGTCTATGACATCTTTTGGCAATCTCCACCTATCACTGGCCCTCGATCCAGCTCTACCTGTCCCACCCCACCCCCCACCTCCCCCCCACCCCCCACCTTAAACCAGCTTATATTTCACCTCTTTTCTATTTTTACTTAGTTCTGTTGAAGAGTCATACGGAATTGAAACATTAACTGTTTTCCAGGTATTTTTTATTTTTGTTTTGGATTTCCAGCATCTGCAGTATTTTGCTTTTATGAAAAAATACAGTCTGGGTATTCGTAAGATAACAGAAATGCCTCAAAGAATAAAGTATCAGATAGTAATTCTTACAAAATTTCATTTTCAACTTATTAAATATAAGGTTGGAAATAGAGAAATTTCATTCACTGATTTTCAATCTCTTTTAGAGATTAAAAGAACAGCTTGAAATTATAGACCAATTAGCATGAGGCATTGTTCGGGACATTGGAGTCTGTTACAAACGGAAAGGTTCCAAATGCCTTTAATAGGGATGAAAACAATAATTACAGCACAACATGGTGTTTGTGACAAGTCATGCTGACCAAATGTAATCAAATTCTGCTCTTTGATGCAGTGACAGCAGATTGCATATCCTGACCTTCAGAAAGTATTTAATGTGAAGCTCACAAGAATGTTATGCCTAAAGTGAATGCTCTTGGGATAAAAGGTGTAGATTAATATCGATTGATTAAATAATGGAAAACAAAGTGTGATGATGCATGACAGCAGAGTCATTTTCACTGGACAAGCTCAAGCCTGCAGAGTGCCCAAGGAGTGGTTGTGGGACATTTGCAGCTGGCAACAGATGAAAATGTGTAAGTTTATGTGAGAAAACAAGGTTAGAAGACAGAATGCACGCAGTCCAAAGTGATCCACAGGGAACTGGCAACTGGGTAAAGGTTCACCAATGCTACGAGCAGAGTTATTTGAAATCCCCTAATCTCTCCCTTTGCTCTCTCGCTAACAATGTTGCTTAGTTATGGCCATTTGACTGTATCAGAACTTTGAACAGCTCATGGCACGATATAGGAAATACAGCGCAGAAACGGACCATTCAGCTCAACTGGTCCATATGTTCTACACTAGCCTCCTTCCAACCCTCTTCATCTAACGTTATCAGCATATTCTTCTATTCTTTCCCCCTCATGTACTGATTAACCTCTCCCTTAAATGCATCTATAATGTCCACCTCGACCATCCCTCGATGGAACAAGTTTCATATTCTAACCATTCTCTAGACTGATTGGATCGCTACACAGAGTGTCAGCATGGACTTGATCGGCTGAATGCCTACCTTCTGCGCCATAATGGCTCATTAAAGAAATTTCTCCTCAATTCCTTATTGGATTAACTAGCTGACTATTCTGGCCCCTACATTGTTGTTGAAGAATAGGAATTATTCCCTGTGCATTGTTTGCATGTCTAAAGCCTTGGTAAACTGTATTGCAACTTACAATGACTTGTGAACATGTACACCAGCTCTCCTCACTTCACGATTTGTTTTAGAATTTTTATTTAAATTTGTTCATGAGGTGTGGGCATTGCTGATTAGACCAGCATCTATTGCCCATCTCAATTGCATTTAAGAGTCAATCACATTCATATATAGGCCAGGCAGCAAATGTCCTTCCCTAAGGGACATTAGTGAAACAGATGGGTTTCTATTTTGTGGTCATCATTGGACCTTCCATCCCAGGTTTTGGGATTCTGATTTCACCATTGGCCATGGTGGGATATGAACCTGGGTCCCCAGAGAATTACCCTAGGTCCCTGGAACACTACCACTACACCACCACCTCCTGTATCTGGTTGCCCAAGCTGTATATGGGCTTCCTTAAACCTCCTAAGGAACAGCACCAGCTCACACTTATCTATATTGAATTGCTATTTACATGCGCATTCTGCAAGTTTATTAACATCTCTTGTATTTTGTGACACTCTTCCCCATTGTTGAGTATTGCCCCAGTTCAACGAGATGTGCTCTTCACATTTTCGTAGAAACATAGAATGGTTACAATGCAAAAGGAGACCATTGTGTATAATAAAGAAAGAAAGATTTGCCTTTATATAGCACCTTACATGGCCTCGGGATGCTCCGAAGCATTTTACAGCCAAAGAAGTGCTTTATCAGAGTAGTCACTGTTGCAATGTAGGAAACACAGCAGCCAAGTTGCGCACAGCAAGCTCCCACAAACAACAATGTGATAATGACCAGATAATCTGTTTTTTTTAGTAATGTTAATTGAGGTGTCAATATTAGCCAGGACATCAGTGAGAACTTCCCTGTTCCTTAAAATAGTGTTACGGTACCTATTACACCCACCTTAGTGTGCAGACAGGGCCTTTGTTTAACATCTCATCTAATGCCTCTGATAGAGCACTGCCTCAGTCCTACACTGGAGTGTCTGCTTAGATGTTTGTACTTGAAGTCTCAGGAGTGGGACTTAAACCCTAACCTTCCTGCTCTGAGGTTATACTGTTACCAACTGAGCCAGAGCTGCCCGAGTCTCTCCTGGTAACAAAAAATCCTTATCCCTGTTATCATGTTAGAGAATCTCTCTGCCTCTTAATGACCTTCACAATTCTTCCTAAATCAAGAGACAGGACAAAGTGCCCAGATTGGATATGGTGCCCAGATTTTCAGTCATTTAAACCAACTTGGCATAGGGTCAGAGCAGAAAAGAAAATGGGGATCAGGTTAATTGGATTCACACCAGTTCCTGGGTTTCCTACTGGAATTGATGGCCAACACAGAAAGTGTCCCTCTTTAACAACATCAACAAAAGTTGGTAAGTGTGGAGCCTTTAACACTAAAATCTCCCAAGGCGCTTCAGAGTCCCACTAACAAACAATATTTGACACATTAGGAAACATTAGGTCAGGTAACCAAAAACTTGATCAAAGAGGTAGATTTTAAGGAGGCTTTTAAAGGAGGAGAGATACATCCATCATTTTCCATTATTGCCTTCTTAGTAACCCAGTGTATCAGCAATACCGTGTGTTACAGACACTTAGTGTTGCTGCAATAATGGAGGCTACCTTAAAATTGATCTGGTGCAAAAGACAAATGCAATGGATTACAGAATGATGAACATCACCAGGCAAGCCATTTAACATAGAAACATCGAAAATAGGAGCAGGAGTAGGTCGTTCAGCCCTTCCAACCTGCTCCGCCATTCAATATGGCTCATCTTCTATCTCAAAACCATAATCCCGCTCTGCCCCCATACTTTGACCCCTTGATGCCTTTAGAGTCCAGAAATCTAAATATTTCCTTCTTAAATATATTCAGTGACTTGGCCTCCACAGCCTCCTGTGGTAGAGAATTCCACAGGTTCACCACCCTCTGAGTGAAGAAGTTTAGACTATAAGATGAAGGAGCAGAAGTAGGCCATTCAGCCCATTGAGCTTGCCCCGCCATTCAATGAGATCATGGCTGATCTGATAACCCTCAACTCCACCTTCCTGCCTTTCCCCATTTAAGTTTCTCCTCATCTCAGTCCGAAATGGTCGAAACTGCCTTTTCTCGAGATACAAGTGACACTGGCAAGGCTGGAATTTATTGCCATACCCCACGCAGTTGTTGCCCTTCAGAAGGGGCTGGTGCAAGAGAAATCAATGCTTGCACCATATATGATACAGGGGTATAGTAGTGATGTTACTGAGCTGGTTAATCCAGAGGCTGAGACAAATGAGCTGGAGACACAGAGTTCACAGAGATGAAGAGAATTTTTTTCTCTGAGGGTTGTGAGTCTTTGGAACTCTCTTCCTCAAAAGGAAGCAGAGTCTTTAAATATTTTTAAGGCAGAGTTAGACAGGTTTTTGATTAGTAAGGGGCGGGGGGGTGTGGTGGTGTTGAAAGATTATCGGGGGTTGGCAGGAATGTGGGGATGCGGTTACATTCAGATCAGCCATAACCTTATTGAATGGCAGAGCAGGCTTGAGAGACCTGGGGAGAGAGCGGGAGTATGGCATTGAAATAGAAGACCATTCATGATCACATTGGATGGCAGAGCAGGCTCAAGGGCCTAATCACCTACTGCTCCCAATGTATATGTTCCAATCCCACCACAGCACCTGAAGAATTTCAATTCAGTTAATTTAATAATTCTAGAATGAAAAGCTAACATCAGTTAATGGTGTCCATTGAACCACAAGAATTGTTGTAAAAAAAGTCATTGAATTCACAAATGTCCTTTGGGGAAGGAAATCTGCTGTCCTTACTTGGTCTGGCCTACCTGTGACTACAGACCCACAGCAATGTAGTTGACTCTTAACTGCTCTCTGATATGGCAAGCCACTCAGTTCAAGGAGAATTTGGAATGGGCTGTGCCAGTGATGTGCACGTCCCATGAATGAGTAAAATGAATTTGATTGTATTCAGCTAAGTGATACAACAGTATTCCTTTTATTGTATTCAACTAAGTCAATGGACATGCAGAAGATGTACAGAGAACTAAGGATCATCAAGTCAAGTAAAATCCTTTTTCTTATTCATTCACGGGATGTGGGCGTCGCTGGCTGGGGCAGCATTTATTGCCCATCCCTAGTTGCCCTTTAGAAGGTGGTGGTGAGCTGCCTTCTTGAACCGCTGCAGTCCATGTGGTGTAGGTACACCCACAGTGCTGTTAGGGAGGGAGCTCCAGGATTTTGACTCAACAACTGTGAAGGAACGGCGATATATTTCCAAGTAGGATGGCAAGTGACTTGGAGGGGAACTTGCAGGTGGTGGTTTTCCCATCTATCTGCTGCCCTTGTCCTTCTAGGTGGTAGTGGTCATGGGTTTGGAAGGTGCTGTCGATGGAGCCTTAGTGAATTTCTGCACTGCATCTTATAGACGGCACACACTGCTACCACTGTGCAACAATTGTGGAGGGAGTGAATGTTAGTGGATGCGGTACCAATCAAGCGGGCTGCTTTGTCCTGGATGGTGTCAAGCTTCTTGAGTGTTGTGGGAGCTGCACTCATCCAGGCAAGTGGGAAGTATTCCATCGCACTCCTGACTTGTGCCTTGTAGATGGTGGACTGGCTTTGGGGAGTCAGGAAGTGAGTTACTCATCACACTATTCCTAACCTCTGACCTGCTCTTGTAGCCATAGTGTTTATATGGCTAGTCCAGCTCAGTTTCTGGTCAATGGTAACCCACAGGATTCAGTGGTGGTAATGCCATTGAACATTTGTGCCACAAAAGTACCAGGCAATGACCATCTCCAACAAGAAAGAATCTAATCATCACCCCCTGATGTGCAATGGCATTACCATCACTGAATCCCCCGCTATCAACATCCTGGGAGTTACTATTGACCAGAAACTGAATTGGACTAGCCATACTGTGGCTACAAGAGCAGGTCGGAGCGAGGAATCCTGCAGCAAGTAACTCACTTCCTGAATCCCCAAAGCCTGGCCACCATTTACAAGGCACAAGTCAGGAGTGTGATGGAATACTTTTTTTGCCTGGATGAGTGCAGCTCCCACAACACTCAAGAAGCTTGACACCATCCAGGAAAAAGCAGCCCGCTTGATTGGTACCGCATCCACAAACATTCACTCCGTCCACAACCAAAGCACAGTGGCAGCAGTGTGTACCATCTACATGATTCACTACAGGAATTCACTAAGGCTCCTTAGACAGCGCCTTCCAAACCCACAACCACTACCATCTAGAAGGACAAGGGCAGCAGACACATGGGAACACAACCACCTGGAAGCTCCTCTTCAAGCCACTCACCATCCTGACTTGGAACTATATCGGCCGTTCCTTCTCTGTCGCTGGGTCAAAATCCTGGAACTCCCTCCTTAACAGCACGGTGGATGTACCTACACCACATGGGCTGCAGCGGCTCAAGAAGGCAGCTCCCCACCACCTTCTCAAGGGCAATTAGGGGTGGGCAATAAATGCTGGCCCAGCCAGCGAAGCCCACATCCTGTGAATTCACAAAAAAAACCTTTGTTCTTCTCTCTACAAATTATGAAGGAAAGTTTCAAATTTTATAGTCGTCTAGTCACACGGACATATTTTCTGATGGGCTGAATTTTATGGCATCCCCACCCCACCCCCAGCATGTTTAAAATGCAGTGCATGGCCACCTGCCCTTGGACCTAACGGGGTCTTTAAGTGGCCACTTATGTGCCCCATACCGCTTCCATTACTATTTCAGCCTTGGCAGACCCATACTGGGAGGGGTAGGCTGGCAGGTTTTACTGCATGGGCTGGTGTCTGGCAAGAAGGGGTTCCTCCTTCAGGGGTCCCCTGTGCCCCTTGGTGTAATCCCCTCCAGATCATATCCCCCTTTAATCCTCCCCTCTGACCTCTCGAACCTGGTCTCCTCCCCCACCAGGCCCTCATTCCCCTCACTGGGGTCTACCAGCCAGGCCTCGCCGATACCCCAGACGTGCTGTCCCTTGAACTCCGGCTCCCTAACCTTGACTTTCTTTTGGGGGACTGCCTGCAGTCTCAGCAGCGGCCAACGCTTAAAACTGGCGCTGCTGGGTCTACAGAGCTGCCGGCCAATCAGCTCCCAGATGGGGACAGAACCCTTACCCTGAGCCAATTAACACTGCTCCCAGCGTGAAATGGCTGCAGAGCATGATGGGCCAGACCCCAAGTGGTTCTTTATTGTGGGGTGGGTGGGGTCGGAATATGACATACCATACAGCCCGGCCCGATGATTCATTCTGGTCTGGCAAGTGTTATTAGGAACCAGATCTCCCCCCTCACCTCCACTACCAAACGGGTTCCTGTAAAGCGCCAGACATTAATTTGCTTACCACCGAGCATGTAACTAATCATCTTGATCTTCATCTTGACTACCTTGTTTCACAATTTATTGACAATCCCAGTCAGCAGGCATAATCCAGCACATCCTGAACATCGGCAAGAAATAAGCAGCACAGTCAGATGGATTATGAACAAATACATTAAACCCTGAAACGTCCTGGGGGTGAATATAGTTAACCATTTTGTTATTTCTGGCTGCAGCACAAACCACAAGCCAGCCACAAGTTAAAAGAAGGCAACTACCATAAACTGATTCCTGGGATGGCAGGATTGTCATATGAGGAGAGATTGGGTCCTGTATTCACAGGAGTTTAGAGGAATGAGAGGGGATCTCATTGAAACGTATAAAATTCTGACAGGGATGGATGGACTGGATGCAGGGATGATATTTCCTCTGGCTGTGGGGGTGGGGGGGTGGGGGGCCAGTGTGGGGGTGGGGGGGGGATGTCTAGAACAAGGGGTCACACTATTAGGATACAGGGTAGGCCATTTAGGATTGAGATGAGGAGAAACTTCTTCACTCAGAGGGTGGTGAATCTGTGGAATTCTCGACCACAGGAGGCCGTGGAGACCAAGTCACTGAATATATTGAAGAAGGAAATAAATAGATTTCTAGACTCCAAAGACGTCAAGGGATATGAGGAGAGAGTGGGATTATGGTGTTGAGATAGAGGATCAGCCATGATCATATTGAATGGTGGAGCAGGCTCGAAGGGCCAAATGACCTACTCCTGCTCCTAGTTTCTATGTTTCTATGTTAGTCAGATAAGGTTAAGCCAAATCCTAATCCCACATCGTGATTTCAAAAGGGAACTGGATGGGCATTGAAAGAAATAAACTCACAAGGCCATGGGGTAGAGCGAGAATCGGACTCCCTGGGTTGCTCTACAGAGAGCCGGCATGGACCCGATCTGCTGAGTAGTCTCCTTCTGTGCCATAATGACTCCAATGTCACAGATATACATGGATAGAGTATGTTACAATGGTAAGTGGCGAGTGATCTTCTTGAACCATCGCAGTCCGTGTGTTTAAATGCTCCAAAGTGTAGGTAAATAAGGAGTACCAAGGTTTTGATGAAGAAGGATTACGCAATAATTCCAAGTTAACATGGTCTGCGTCTAGGAGGGGAATTTTCAGATGATGGTGTTCTCATGCACCTGCTGCTCTTTTCCTTCTAGGTGGTTGAAGTTGCGAATTTGGGAGGTTTTTTTATTATGCTTATTATTCATTTGTGAGATGTGGACATTGCTGGCTGGACCAGCATTTATTGCCCATCCTTAATTGCCCTTGAGAAGGTGGTGGTGAGCTGCCTTCTTGTACCGCTGTGGTCCTTGTGGTGTAGGTACACCCACAATGCTGTTAGGGAGGGAGTTCCAGGATTTTGACCCAGCGACAGTGAAGGAACGGCGATACATTTCCAAGTCAGGATGATGAGAGGCTTGGAGGGGAACTTTCAGGTGCTGGTGTTCCCATGCATCTGTTGCCCTTGTCCTTCTAGATGATAGAGGTCATGGGTTTGGAAACGCCCTGCCTAAGGACCCTTGGTGAGTTCTGTAATGCATCTTGTAGATGGTACACACTGCTGCCACTGTGCATTGGTGTTTATGTATGGGGTACCAATCAAGTGGGCTACCTTGTTCTGAATGGTGTCAAGCTTCTTGAGTGTTGTTGGAGCTGCACTCACCCAGGCAAGTGTAGAGTATTCCATCACACTCTTGACTGGTGCCTTGTAAATGGTGGACAGGCTTTGGGGAGACAGGAACTATTCGCTGCAGAATTCCAAGCCTCTGACCTACTCTTGTAGCCACAGTTCTTATATGGCTAGTCCAGTTCAGTTTCTGGTCAATGGTTACCTCCAGGATGTGAATAGTGGGGGATTCAGCAATGGTAATGCCATTGAATGTCAAGGGGCGATGGTTAGATTCTCTCTTGTTGGAGCTGGTCATTGCCTGGCACTTGTGTGGTGTGAATGTTACTTGCCACTTGTCAGCCCAAGCCTGGATATTGTCCAGGTCTTGCTGCATTTGGACATGGACTGCTTCAGTATCTGAGGAGTCGTGAATGGTGCAATCATCAGCAATGATGGAAAGAAGGTCATTGATGAAGCATCTAAAGATGGTTTGGCCGAGGACACTACCCTGAGGAACTCCTGCAGTGATGCCCTGTAACTGAGACGATTGACTTCCAACAACCACAACCATCTTCCTTTGTGCTAGGTATGACTCCAACCAGTGGAGAATTTTCCACCTGACTCCCATTGACTCCAGTTTTGCTAGGGCTCCTTGATGCCACACTCGATCAAATGCTGCATTGATGTGTAGGGCAGTCACTCTCACCTCCCCTTTTGAGTTTAGCTCTTTTGCCCATGTTTGAAATAAGACTGTAAGGAGGTCAGGAGCTGAGTGACCCTGGCGGAAACCAAACTGAGCATCAGTGAGCAGGTTAGTGATAAGCAAGTGCTGCTTGACAGCACTGTTGACGACCCCTCCATCACTTTACTGATGATCAAAAGTAGACTGATGGGGTGTGAATTGACTGCATTTGGTTTGTCCTGATTTCTGAGTACATGACATACCCGGGCAATTTTCCATATTGCTGGGTAGATGCCAGGGTTGCAGCTGTACTGGAACAGCTTGGCTAGGGGCACTATCACAGGAGCTTTGGAGAGTTGCTGCAGTGTATCTTGTAGATGGTCCACCACCAATTTGGTTGAAATCTTACCAGATTGGATAACCAACATTGCTACTGTAGACTAACTAACGGCTTGTACAGCTTGAGCATTGCATCTTTGCTTTTGTGCCTTATACCTCTATTTATAAAACCTAGAATACATTATGCTTGTTTTTAAAAAGCTTTATCCATTATAGGTCTCATTTCAAAGATTTGTGTGTCTTGTGATTTGTGTTATTGCAATTCAGTGTGGATTGCCTCTACTTATATTTTCTCTCAATGTATATGACATCCCCTTTTTACTGCTTGAAATTTCATTCAATATTAATAAACTAACCTGGCTACGTCCTGTTAAAGCCACTTTGTCATCTTTCTGGTTACAAATGCTTCCGATTTTGTGTCATCATAGAACAAGGCTGCCCAGAAGGAGGCCCTTTGGCCCATTGTGTCTGTGCTGGCTCTTTAGAAAAGCTTTCCAATGAGTCCCACTCCCCTGTCTTTCCCCATAGCCCTGCAATTTTTTACAATTATTTATCCAATTCCCTTTTAAAAATCACCATTGAATCTGCTTCCACCGTCCTTTCAGGCAGCACATTCCAGATCACAACAACGAAAAATCTGGCCAATTATCTGTGTCCTCTATTGACCAACCCTCCTGTCATCGGAAACAGTATCTCCTTAGTTGCTCTGTCAAAACTCTTCATAATTTCAGAATTAAGCTTCCACATGACCTTCACTGTCCTAAGGAGAAGAATCCCAGCTTCTCCAGTTTCCAGACATCTGAAGTCCCTCATTCCTGGTACATTCAAGTAAATCTCCATCACACTCTCTCCAAGACCTGGACATCCTTCCTAAAGTGTGGTGCCCAGGATGAGAAACAACACTCCAACTGAGGTCTGACTAGTAAGTAATCTGTAACCTTTGTTATGATACCCCTACACCTGAGCTCAGGTTATCTTTTATTTTCTTTATTCTTTCATGGGATGTGGGCGTCGCTGGCAAGGCCAGTGTTTGTTGTCCGTCCCTAATTGCCCTTGAACAGAGTGGCTTGCTGGGCCATTTCAGAGGGGCAGTTAAGAGTCAACCACATTGCTGTGGGGTCTGGAGTCACATTTAGGCCAGACCAGGTAAGGACGGCAGATTTCCTTCCCTAAAGGACATTAGTGAGCCAGATGAGTTTTTACGACAATCGATTATAGTTTCATGGCCGCCATTGCTGAGACGAGCTTTATATTCCAGGTTTATTAATTGAATTAAAATTCTACCAGCTGCTGAGGTGGGATTTGAGCCCATGTCCCCAGAGCATTAGCCTGGGCCTCTGGGTTACTAGCCCAGCGACAGTACCGTCTATATACGTACTGGCAAAGCAATGGTCTGACCCCAGTCGACACCATGGGCAGGGCTTTCCAATAGCTGCAGAGCCAGGACCAGAGGAGCACAGGCAGAACCATGGCTGTGTAAGAGCGGCCTGGCAGTTTGTCACCATCCCCTGGTCTCCAGGCCGTGTTGGAGGCACAGAGCTTCCCTGCCCGCAAGTGGTGAGTAACCAACTGAACCGATTAAGGAGCTCATGAAGGCCCCTCTCCCACCACCAGTGCAATGTGGCAGCCTCCCAGAAGCAGACTGGGAGAGCTGACAATCCAGTGCAGAAAGGTGCCCTCCAGGGTCAGAAGACCACGGCCATCTTCAATTGGAGAAGTCCAAAGATTCACATTCTTCAGAGAAGAACTTTTTCCTCATCTCAGTCCAAAATGCCTGACCCCTTATCATGAAGCTATAGCCCCAAATCCCGGACTGTCCAGCCGGTGGGGTTGGTGGGGGGAGGCTGAGGGGGTGGAAACAGCCTCTCAGCATCTATCCTGGCAAACTTTCTAAGAATTTTATCCATTTCAGTGAGTGCACCCCTCGTTCTTCTAAACTTTGGAGATTATAGATCCATTCTACTCAATTACATCACCTGATCTTCCAACCCCACACTCTCTCCACTGGTCACCTGACACACCTATCCTTGCATAGTCCTGCCTTCCAACACCAATTTTGAGGTGAATCCCAACTGAATCGTCACTTGACAATACCCAGCTGGAATATTGTGTACAGTTCTGGGCGCCATATTATAGGAAGGATGTGGACCCATTGGAGAGAGTGCAGAAGAGGTTTACAAGAATGGGTCCAGGGATGAGAAACTTCACCAAGAGGATAGATTGGAGAAGTTGGGACTGTTCTCCTTGGAGAGAAGGAGACTAAGAGGAGATTTGATAGAGACGTTCAATATCATGAGGGGACTGGACAGAGTAGATAGGGAGAAGATGTTCCCGCTCGTAAAAGGATCAAGAACGAGAGGGCACAGAATTCAAGTGATTTGCAAAAGAAGCAAATGCGAGGTGAGAAAAAACATTTTCACACAACGAGTGGTTCGGGCCTGGAATGCACTGCCTGGAAGTGTGATGGAGGCAGGTTCAATTGAGGCATTCAAGAGGGCATTAGACGATTATTTGAATAAAAACAATGTGCAGGGGTGCGGGGAAAAGGCAGGGCAATGGCACTAGGTCATAATGCTCATTTGGAGAGCCGGTACAGACATGATGGGCTGAATGGCCTCCTTCTGTGCTGTTAAAATTCTGTGCTTCTGTGATTGATTGGACGGTGCATTGAAACAGTCAATTTTCCCAGCCTCGACACTTTTACAACAAAGTATTCAAAGGAAATAAAAGCCACGTATTTTTCTTTTAATGACCCAATGGTTTTTCTTCTGGGCTTTTGCTGGTAACAGTGTCCTGGAGACTACTCCTGATTTCCTGGAGATTCCAGGCCAATTCTGGAGGGTTGGCAGCTGCATTCTGGAGGGAGTTGATATGGGAACCCCAGGAGGAGGCTGTCTCACACAGCAATTGGATTTGACACCACACGGAACTTAACACTGGCATGGAGTCACATATGGTTTGAATAGGCCACTGCATTGGAGGTGGCCTGTCATCCATGTCAGTCTTTAAATTCATCCAGAGCTTTATTTAAATGGACTGAGAGTGCAAGTGTCCCCAGGGAAGCAGGGTTCCGTGCGAGCGTATAGACTTAGGAGGCCTTCCACATCTATAGACAAGTGAGATAAGACAAAGCACGGGCTTAAACTTTCTGTAACTTGCTTTTTCCTGGAACAAGTCACCAGCCTGAAATCATACGAACATATGAACATACAAACAAGGAGCAGGAGCAGGCCATTCAGCCCCTCAAGCTTGCTTCACCATTTAATAAGATCATGGCTGACCTGATAGTCACCTGAAATCTGCATCCCACCTACTGCTGATAACCTATCACCCCCCCCTTGCTTACCAAGAATCGATCCACCTCTGCCTTAAAAATATTTAAAGACTCTGCTTCCACTGCCCTTTGAGGAAGAGAGTTCCAAAGACTCACGACCCTCTGCACAGTACTCATTACTTAAGAAATGGATGATTGAAGAAAACAGAAACAACATAAATGGACACATTATCCCGGATGGGGTAGTCACTAGAAATAAAGTGTTCTGTGGTAATTGTATTCCAACACTCTCTGGCCCAGCGTTCCATCTTGCACCTTCTGTGAATGTCAGCTCATCAAAAATTTCTATCCTAACTTGCTCTATCACCCTCTGCTGACTGATCTACGCAGGCTCCCAGTCCAGTAACATCTTCAATTTAAAATCCTCATTCCATGTTCATAAACTCCTCCAGGTGTACCACCATCTCTGTGCTACCTACCACCATCCCCAATTCTGGCCTCTTGCACAACCCCAACTTACATCGTCGATCAGTCACTGGTACCTTCAACTGGCCTGTACCTTCAACTAGCTAGACCTTCAACTCTGGAATTCCCTCCCTAAACCTCTCCACTCCTCTGCCTCTCACTCCTCTGATAGGATTCTCCTCAAAACCCATTTCTTTGATGCATGTGAAGCACTTTGGGGTGTTTTACTATTTTGAAGGGGCTATATAAATGCAAGTTGTTGTTGTTGCTGTGTTGTACCTGGGGCATAGGTTTAAATCCTAGGAATTCATGTTAACTGACGTAACATTCAAAGCTCAAGTTTATTGGTTTGTAATAATCACAGAGGAAGTTTACTAGACTAACACCTGGAATAGGTGAATTGCCTTATGGGGAAAGGTTGGACAGACTAGGCTTGTGTCCACTGGAGTTTAGAAGTGTAAGAGGCAATTTGATTGAAACATATAAAAACCTGAGGAGCCTTGACAGGGTGGATGTGGAGAGAATGTTTCCCCTTTTGGGAGAATCTAGAACTAAGGGTGGGGTGGGGGGGGGTTCACTGTTTAAAAATAAGTAGTCACTCATTTAAGACAGAGATGAGGAGAAACATTGTCTCTCAGAGGGTCATGAGTCTTTGGAACTCCCTTCCTCAAAAGTGAAAGCAGAATCTTTAAATATTTTTAAGGCAGAGCTAGATAGATTCTTGATAAGCGAGGGGGGCCAAAAGGTTGTCGGGGTAGGCAGGAATGTGCAGTCCAGGTTACAATCAGATCTTATTGAGTGGTGGAGCAGGCTCGAGGGGTTGAGTGGCCTATTCTTTCTCCTAGATCGTATATTAGTATGTCAATCAATTGCAGGAAGGTAGGAGCTAGGACTTCAAAAAATGTCCCTTCCTCTTTAAGTGTAGACTTTCTGGCTGGTTTATAAAACCGCTCAGCAGGAATCTAGATTTATATGTGATCAGTCTCCAAGGACTGACTGACGATGCATGAAATTACTTAATGTTTGTGCAAGTGTTTTATGTTGTGCACTTAAACCACTAATAGAGTCAACCTTCCGAGTACAGGTTAGGGTGAAATGCCTCTGGCACTAGTGCAGATCAGAAAACGTTAACATGCGTGTGATTTTTTCCAAAATATTCATCAGCCGGGGCTCAGTGTGTGGAACTCTCGGCAACCAACTCAAATAAATTGTGTCCAAGTCATACTCCAGAGACGTGGGAAGGAAATCAAAGGCAGTGATGGTTAAAGGCATATTTGGTAGTGTTTGACATGTTGAATGTTTTTAACAGAATAAATAAGGGGGGACCATTTTCTGTGGTGGAAGAGGTCCACAGAGGACCAAAGAACCAGAGGAGAAGATGAAGGGGCAAAGAGCTTAAGTTCAAGTTATTTTGTGGAATGCGCTGCCTGAAGGGGCAGTGGAAGCAGATTCAATAGTAACTGTCAAAAGGTAATTGGATTAATACATGACAATAGGACCCGGGGACCCCGATCTAAGGTGACTGACAAAAGAACTAAAGGCGACATGGAGGGGAACTTGCAGGTGGTGGTGCTCCCATGCACCTGCTGCCCTTGTCCTTCCAGATGGCAGAGGTCGTGGGTTTAGAAGATGCTGTCGAAGGAGCCTTGATAAGTTGCTGCTGTGCATCTTGTAGATGGCACACACACTGCTGCTACTGTGCGTCGGTGATGGAGGGAGCAAATGTTTAACCTGGTGGATGGGACGCCAATCAAGCAGGCTGCTTTGCCCTGTTTTTGAGATTAGTGCGGAGAATTTCATTAGCAAATACAGCTTCTGGGAATTCATTAGCAATGATTTCCACTTCCTTCCCATTCGGCCTATATATATATACACCTGGACTTTGGGCTGCTTCCAGTACAGAATACCACAATTCTGGTAAAAACAAAAAAACTGCGGATGTTGGAAATCCAAAACAAAAACAGAATTACCTGGAAAAACTCAGCAGGTCTGGCAACATCGGTGGAGAAGAAAAGAGTTGACGTTTCGAGTCCTCATGACCCTTCAACAGAACTGCAGTTCTGTTGAAGGGTCATGAGGACTCGAAACGTCAACTCTTTTCTTCTCCATCGCAATTCTGGAACTGTCTCATCCAAAAAGCAAAAGGGGGTCAATTGAAAACTTCAAAAACTGAAATTAATAGAATTTTGTTGGGTTAAGGGTTTGAAAGAATATGGAACCAAGATGAGTAAATGGAGTTAAGATCCAGATCAGTCGCCTAATTGAATGATGGACAGGCTCCAGGAGCTGAATGACCTCTTCCTGTTCCTTTGATCATATGTTCTTATGAAAAGGTTACCGCTAAAGCATGAACAATGTATTTTTCTGCCGATTTTATGCTTCTGCTTCCTATTTCCAACGCCTCCCCTAATGAAATAAAAGCAAAACACTGCAAAGGCTGGACCTCCGAAATAAAAATAGAAAATGCTGGAAAAACTCAGCAGCTTTGGCAGCATCTGTGCAGAGAGAAACAGAGTTAACGTTTTGAGTCCGTCATGGAGGCAAGGTGAAGGGAGTGTTAAGGGTGATGTTAAAGACTAAAGAAGGTTCTGATAGCGGTATAAGGGTAAGATAGCAGAATATGTTAATAACAGAACAAGGGTTAGCGCTCTATGAAAGCAAAATGTAAGAATAAGTGACAGGTGGCCACGTGGGGAGGGTAGGGTGGGGTTGGGGAGGGGGGCGGTTTTTGGGGGAGTGGCAGTTTGGGGAAAATGTTTGGATTAGAAAAGGGTTTAAGATGGAGGAGAGAGTTCATGATCTGCAGTTGTTGAACTCAATATTCAATCCGGAAGGCTGTAAAGTACCTAGTCGGAAGATGAGGTGCTGTTCCCCCAGTTTGTGTTGAGCTTCATTGGAACAATGCAGCAAGCCAAGGACAGACATGTGGGCATGAGAGCAGGGTGGAATGTTGAAATGGCCAGTGACAGGGAGGTCTGGGTCATTCTTGCGGACAAACCGAAGGTGTTCTGCAAAGCAGTCACCCAGTCTGTGTTTGGTCCTTCCAGTGTAGAGGAGACCGCGTTGGGAGCAGAGAATGTAGCCAAACTGAAGGAGGTGCAAGCAAAGTGCTGCTTCACTTGAAAGGAGTGTGTGGGGCCTTGGATGTGAGGTTTGATTTAGCTCCTTCATCTAGATACATCAAATGAAAAGAGTGAGAGTAATGCCAATCGGATAAATTATCAACACTTTAGAAAAGAAGACATTGGTTATATCTAACACACGCAGTCAAAATGGTCCATTGAGACTGCTACATTTGAATACAGCCCATAAACATCTGACTCAGAACTTTATGTCGAATTAACACTCGTATTGAATTAACCTGAGTGATTTACTTTAATTGGATGTACAAATTATAAATAATTTCCACCATTATTTGTTATGGTTCATTGTGTTTTTAATTAGCTTCATTTTATTTGAGGAGACTATATTTTTTGCACTGCAGAAGTTAAATATTAAGCTAACTCCAGCCTCTCCTCAATGGTGTGACTGGTGGTCAATTATTTTTTCAAAGGAATGATAATATTAATAAAAACTTAGCACGAGTGAGTTAAAACTTTGCCCTCTTTGAATCTCTATCAGGGAGTAATGTCCCCTGCCTGAGGCTCCCCTTACTGACAGGAAATCAAAATTGGGGAGGACAATGATGACCTTCGCTGTTACCAATCTTACATCGCAGATGGTTGACCAGCCATTGCGTACTCTGTTAACCAAATGGCAAACCTTTTTCCTGGGAATCTGAGCTGGCTCATGCTTTGTTCTTCTATCATGCCTGATGGCTAATTCAGTTGCAATGAGTGCAGCGCCCGTCTACAAGTCATTCATTTCAGATTTAGAGGACGATGGTGATTTAGTGGCAATATCACAGGGTTAGAAGCCTAGAGGCTCAGGTTAATGCACTGGGGCCATGAGTTTAAACCCCATCACAGCTGGCGGAATTTAAATTCAATTAGTAATGGTGACCATGTCAACAATTGTGAAATCCCATTTGGCTCATTGGTATTCTTTAGGGAAGGAAACCTGCTGTCCTTTCCTGGTCTGGCCTACCTGTGCCTCCAGACCTACAGCAATGTGGATGACTCTTAACTGCCCTCTCAAATGGTCCAGCAAGCCACTCAGTTCATGGGCGATTAGGGATGGGCAACAAATGCTGGCCTTGCTAGTGATGCCCACACCCCATGAAAGAGTAAAGTCTGTATTCCCAATGTGTTTTTCATGCTCTCCTGCTTCACTCTACTCTGCCTTCCATACAATTCATTCCTTCACTGTTGTGGTAAGACGTCAAAATCTTCAGCTTCTGTTAGACTTAGTATCTTGGAGATGTCATTAAGCTGAGGCTGCCATCTCAGGTGGATCTAAATGATCCCATTGCACTATAGTGAAGGGGAGTCCTGGCCAATATTTATCCCTCAATCGACATCGCAAAGTCAGATCGCCTGATCATTATCACATTGCTGTTTGCGGGAGCTTGCTGTGCGCGTCTTGGTATGATTGCATGCGTTTCCGTACCTTACAACACTGCAAAAAGCTTAATTGGCTGTAAAGTCCTGAGATTGTTAAAGGTGCTACTTCTTGTTCCTCATCTTAGCATTGCATTTGACCTCAAACAAAATGCTCATTTATCAAGTGAAATACTCACAATGTTCTTGTTCCGAGCAATGTGACTCTGTAGCTACAGACTGTTGTACATGTTGACCATTAATTATATTTTATAAGGCTTTTAACAAGTTAAACTTGCCCTTGTTTCTCACTTTCTGCTGCTATAACTGTGATACGCTTCAAAAGTGCTTAACTAGGTGTAAAGTCCTTTGAGACTGTAACCGTGAATGGCGCTAAATAAATGCAAGTCTTTCAAGTCTTTCGTTTATCAGGAGAGCAGGAAGATTTTGAATGCTGGCAAGGATCATTTGTATCCACTTTTTCCTGGCTATGCATCTTTATTCATGCTGGGGTTTGTCCAATGATAAATTAACACAGGAATGTAAGACCCCAGATAAATAGATTTATAATAAGTCAACACGGAAGGGCCAGTGGAAATACTTGATTCTCGCAGTCTCCACGGAAGCAATCCAATTGCTACTCAATTCCCTTTACATTAGTTTGCACCGATGTTTTCCAGCAACTGATTAACATGTCCCAGTCTGGAGTCCGTAAATTGGTTTCACTGGATCTATTTTTTGAAGTTTAAAGTCTGAATTTTAGCTCAATCACAAGTGGAGTTCAGACAATCTCTGGCTCCCCGCAGCCAACTTGGGGAGAAGTGTCCCTGAGGTTTTGATTTGCCGTTCGAGAGGTGGGTGACAATGGTGGTGGGTGACCCCAGAGAAAGGTTGGAGGCTGCTGGGCGAGGGGGGTGCAGGGAAAGCCTGCTTCAGTACTCCAGCACTTTGTAAAAGATATGAATAATACAAAAAAACAGCCCTCCAGCCCTCGCCCCTCACACCCCCTCACCCTCCACAGACACTATCCATGCCAACCCATGCCACTCCATGCCCCCACACCCTCACAGCCCCTCATATCCTCCGTGCCAACCTATGACCCCCATCCACTCCCTGTGACCCTTTATAATTGCTATGCCAACCTTGTGTCTACCCATGCTAACCCATGTCCCCCATGCACACCACCCTTTGCCCTTACACACTCCAAGCCAACTCACCCAGTATCCACCATGGGCAGGCCTCAGGAGCCATAGTGAGATTAAATAAAGTTCCTAAGTGTCTATTGATGAATCTACTGTTTAAAAAAAAAACTCTCATTGATAAAACCCCGTTCACTGCATTTAACTTCCTTTAATCCCTTATAAAACAAAGTTTGTATTCATAGTCCTACTTGAAAGAGTTTATAAACATTTTGAGTTGTCAATCAAACTGTGAACTGACACAGGCATCCCATTGTGGTAATGAAAGGTTGTGAAATCAGTCATGTGGCACTAATCCTGTATTGATGACCCTCCGGCTTATGTCAATAGACAGAGTGAAATAGCAAGTACTGATTTTTTAAAAACTCTGCATACGTTTCTTAAAATATTTAAAGGGCAGGAAATTAAAATCCTTTCACAGCTTGACAGTTCTCTTGACAGTTCCAAAGCATTTATGCACTTTATTCATGCATTCATTTCTATTTTTAACAATCCTGAAGGGAACCTTACCTCTCGCAAAAGGCACCTGACACCTCCTAAAGGGACCATATCCAAAAAGTCTGTATCTCTCCAAAAGGATACCCTACCTCTACAAAGAGCTCCGACAGCTTTAGGCCTTCTCCTACCAGGTATAAAGGGCACAAGTCATGTTTTGGACATCCCACTAGCCAAAATCAGACCTGGCCGAGGCGGCTGAATTTTAACATGTGCAGTTGTGTCCATGAACCATTGATGTGCAATTTAGAACCCAACTCATTTCAAATTCAGTAAATGGCTGGGGGGGCCCGGGTTCGGGGGCAGGGCTTCTGTATTTGTGCCTCTGCTGCCATCTTTGCTGAGATGGAAGGGCTTTCAGCCTGCACGAAACTTCGGGCCTAAATCTTTGACTTGAGTTATATGGCCTGATTTTTTTGCAAAGCCAGAAGGGCTTAGCCAAAATGATGGTACAGCCCCGATTCCAGGAGTTCCACTGGTGAACCCGGCACCCACCATTCTTTCCAGGGCAGAACGGGGGCAAGTTGCAGTTCGTACATCCATGGTTCACGGAAGCAGCTGCGCAGGTAAAAGTGCAGCTGGCTTCAAACAGAAGCAATTTTTGTTACTGGGATATAGATGTATATATTTGGAGGAAAAGGCCTAAGGGTGCCAGAGTTATTTGGAGAGATCAGGTACCCTTTTGGAAAGGAAAGGTGCCCTTTTCAGATTGTTAAGAGTAGACATAAATGTGCGTAAAATGTGATTAAGCTCGGCAGAACTGTCAAGCTAAGTCATTTAAATCCCAAACCCTTTAAATTTTTGAAAAAAAAATACATAGTCTGCTGTGACTCTGCTTGGAATTTCACTGCTGACATAAGCCTGAAGGTTATCAGTATAGGGCTAGTGCTACCTGACTGTTTTCATGATATATTCTTGTCACAATGAAGGCCTGTAAGTTTACAATTTGGTTGACAGCTCCAACTGTTTATAAACAGATTAGCTATCTTTTATTTGAGGCTTTGAATGCAAATGTTTGTTTTCATAGAGGGGTTAAGTACTTGAAGGAAATATTTTGTTTTATACAAGAGATGAAGTTCTTGAGGAATTTAAATGTTTGAATGTGTTTTTATGAATAAGATTGTTTTTTTTTTTAAATAGTGAAGTCAGCAATAGGCACTTAGAACTTTATTTTATTCCACCTCACAATAGCTCCCAAGGTCTGCCTATGATGGATACTCAGTGAGTAAGCATGGAGGGTGTTTTTTTCTCATTTGTTCCTGTGTTGTGGGCATCACTGGCTAGGTCAGCATTTCTTGCCCATCCCTAATTGTTCAGGGGGCATCTTAAGAGTCAACCGCATTGCAGTGGATCTGGAGTCACATATAGGCCAGCCCAGGTAAGGATGGCAGACTTCTTTACCTAAAGGACATTAGTGAACCATTTGGGTTTTTACAACAATCATGGTCAACAGATTTTTTATTGAATTCAAATTCCATCATCTGCCGTGGTGGGATTCGAACCCAAGTCCCCAGAGCATTACCCTGGGTCTCTGGATTACCATCCCGGTGATAATACCAAAATACTACTGCCTCCCAAAGGGTTGGCATGAATAGGCACGAAGTTGGCATAGAAGTTATGAAGGATAATGGGGTTTGGTGGGGAGTGGGGGGGGGGGGGTGCGGTGGGGGTGGGGAGGGGGTGGTCTGAGGTGGCGTGGAGGTTATGAGAGGCCATTGGGGTGAAGACATGGGCACAGGCTGGCATAGAGGGTATGAAGGGCCATGGGGGTGTGAGTGGGGGAGTAATGTGGCAGAGTTGGCATCGATGGGGCATGGGGAATGTGTCAGGGTGAGGGGGTGTGAGGGGAGAGGTGTTGAGGACAGTTTTTTGTTTCATTGCTTTTATCTAACAATCCAAGTCCCAGATCGCTGAGACGGGCCTTTCAAATAGCCTGCCTTGGCACCTGGCGGCCCCTGTGGCTGCCTCCGAACACTTTCTGGGGGCAGAGAGCATCCGCCCCCTGGAATGAATACCAGGCCTTTCAGGTCACTTTCTTCCAAGTTGGGTTTGCTGAGTCGGGGAGATCCTTGACTCTTCATTCAGCCCGATGTTTGTAAGGTTCATCAAATGTTTAAATATGGGTCGGTTGCCATTTATGTTATGAAATGATTATCATGGCTTTTTCCTGTTGATTGAAATTATTTTGTGTAAACATGATTGTAAAATTTCAAACGAGATTTGAAAGATTAATTCCTGCAAGTTCCCCTCCAAGCCACACACCATCCTGACTTGGAAATATATCGGCCATTCCTTCATTGTCGCTGGGTCAAAATCCTGGAACTCCCTCCCTAACAGCGCTGTGGGTGTACCTACACCACATGGACTGCAGCGGTTCAAGAAGGCAGCTCACCACCACCTTCTCAAGGGGCAATTAGAGCTGGGCAACAAATGCTGACCCAGCCAGCGACACCCACATCCTGTAAAAGAATGTTTAAAAATTGAAGGGGTGAAATTGCAGGGATATGGAAGTAGAGCCAGGGAAATGGGACTAATGGGACTTTCAAAGGGCTAGCAAAAGCACAAGGGACCAAAAGGCCATCTTTTATACTGTATTTTTCTATAATTTATTAGAAAAATTGCATACATGTGTAGCCATCATCTTATTAGAATCTTCCAAATGAATATGATTATATGGTGTTAATATTCATTTTTAGATGGAGATGGTGGTATAGTGTTAATACCACTGGGTTAATCATCCAGAGGCCCAGGCTAATGCTCTGGGGAAAATGGGTTCAAATCCCACCACGGCAGCTGTTGGAATTGAAATTCAATTAATAATTCTGGAATTGAAAGCTAGTCTCAGTAATGGTTGCCACATAACTATCACCGATTGTCATGGAAACCCATCTGGTTCATTAATGTCCTTCAGGGAAGGGATGTCCTATCCTTACTGTGTCTGGCCTACATGTGACTCCAGACCCACAGCATCGTGGTTGACTCTTAACTGTCCTCTGAAATGGCCTAGCAAGCCACTCAGCTCAAAGGAGGGTAACAAATGCTGGTCTTACCAGTGGTGCCCACATCCTATGAAAGAATAAATTAAAAAAAGAACATTCACACCTTTGTGCTAAGCTCCCAGTTAGCTTTCTGTGTGCTGAATTTTGTGCATCAGAGGTCTCGGTAGTTGCCACTTACTGCCAGTAACACTTGGGTAGCACATTCAGGAACTGCCAATTTAGGAACTGCCACATTATAGGAAGGATGCACTGGAGGGGGTGCAGAGGAGATTCACCAGGATGTTGCCTGGGATGAAACATTTAAGTTATGAAGAGAGGTTGGATAGACTTGGGTTGTTTTTGACGGAGCAGAGAAGACTGAGGGGCGACCTGATCGAGGTGTACAAGATTATGAGGGGCATGGACAGGGTGGATAGGGAGCAGCCGATCCCCTTAGTTGAAGGGTCAGTCACAAGGGGGCATTAGTTCAAGGTGAGGGGCAGGAGGTTTAGGGGGGATGTGAGGAAATACTTTTTTACCCAGAGGGTGGTGACGGTCTGGAATGCGCTGCCTGGGAGGGTGGTGGAGGCGGGTTGCCTCATATCCTTTAAAAAGTACCTGGATGAGCACTTGGCATGTCATAACATTCAAGGCTATGGGCCAAGTGCTGGTAAATGGGATTAGGTCGGTAGGTCAGGTGTTTCTCACGTGTCGGTGCAGACTCGATGGGCCGAAGGGCCTCTTCTGCACTGTGACTCTGTGATTCTCTGATTCTGTGAATCTGATATAATGTGCATTATAAATATAAATATGTAAATTCTTTCTCAGTTTTAGGGGCTGCAGTGTGGGGTGGGAAAAGGGTGCAAATAAATTAACTGCTCCTTTAGTTAAGTGCCCTTGTTTCCATAAAGGCCTTCTTCTACTAGGCCCGCTGCTAATGGCTGAAAGGGTTTACTGCTGTCTGGACCATGCCCTGCTAAAGCTGTTGGCACTCAGCAGACATACTTCATTTCATGGCTTCTCTACAGCTTTGAGACAGCTTAAAAATACTTAAAGCCTTTGGTGATATTGGTCATCAAAGGACAAATTCACAGTAACAGTACATCAAGGCTTTTAATTTTCCTCTTGGGTTTGGAGGCAACAGAAAGACTAATAAATAATAACAGGCAGCCAACGGTCCTTTAGTCCAGTAAATCCAATTAGTCACAATGCTACTGCTGCTGTGTTTTTCAAATTGGGCTTTAACTGCCTATTAACTGGACTTTCTTCCTGTGCACAGCATTAATCTCAATGTTACACTAAAGGATATAAAAGCACAGAGAAGGTGCAAGAAAAGAATCACTAGAACGATACCAAGCTGAAAGGATATACTTATTACTAAAGGCAGGACAGGGCAGGGCCTCTTCTCTCTAGGGGTGACCTGATAGAGATTTTGAGGCTGGACAAATGCAGGTTGATTAAGGGAAGCCAGCATGGATTCTCTTAAGGGAAAATCATATTTAACTAACTTGCTGGAGTTTTTTTGAAGAAGTAACAGTGAGGTGTGTTGAGAGCAATACTGTTGATGTGGTGCACATTGAATTTCCAAAAGGCATTTGATACAGTGTCACACAACAGACTTGTGAGAAAAGTTAGAGCTCATGGAATAAAAGGGACAGCAGCAACATGGATATGGAATTGACTGAGCGAGAGGAAAGAGAGTGTAGTGGTTAATGGATGTTTTTCGGGCTGGAGAAAGGTTTGTTGTGGAGTTCCCCAGGGGTCAGTGTAGTGACCCTTGCTTCTCCTGACATATGTTTATGACCTAGACCTTGGTATACAGGGCACAGTTTCAAAATTTGCAGATGATACAACACTTGGAAGTACTGTGTACTGCGAGGAGGATGGTGTAGAACTTCAAATGGACATGGAAAAGTTGGTGGAGTGTACAGGCTGGAGGAATATGAAGTTCAATGAGGAGAAATGTGAAGTGATTCATTTTGTTAGGAAGAACGTGGAAAGACAATATAAAATAAAGGGGTACAACTCTAAAGGGGGTGCAGGGGGAGCAGAGTGATCTGGGTGTATACGTGCTTAGATCATTGAAGGCAGCAGGACTGGCTGAGAGAGCAGTTAATAAAGCACGTAGTATCCTTGGTTTTATTAATAAGGGCATAGAATAAAAGGGCAAGGAAGTTATGCTGAACTTGTAAAAGATACTAATTCGACCTCAGCTGGAGTATTGCACCCAGTTCTGGATGCCACACTTTGGGAAGGATATGAAGATATCGGAGAGAGTGCAGAAAAGATTCACGAGAATGGTTCCAGGGATGAGGAACTTCAGTCATGAGGATAGGTTGGAGAAGTTAGGACTATTCCTTTCAGGAAAGAAGGCTGAGAGGGGACCTGATGGAGGGGTCTGGTCAGAGTAGATAGGGAGAAACTGTTCCCAGTCACGAAAGGATCAAGAATGAGAGAGCACAGGTTTGAGGTAATTTGCAAAAGAAGCAAAAGCGATGTGAGAAAAGCCTTTTTTCACACAGCGAGTGGTTAGGGTCTGGAGTGCACTGCCTGAGAGTGTGGTGGAGGCTGGTTCAATGGAGGTATTCAAGACGGAATCAGATTGTTAACTGAAAAGGAAGAATGTGCATGGTTATGGGGAGAAGATGGGAGAATGTTACTAAGTGAAATGTTCATTCAGAGAGCCAGTGCTGACATGATGGGCTGAATGGCCTCCTACAATGTAAAAATTCTGTGATTCCATGAGATCCTGAAAGGGTTCAATAGGGTAGACATAGAGAAGATTTGTGGGGAGATCAAAACTTGAGGTTATAAATATAAGCTGGATAAACGCATGAGGGAGAAAGCAAAAACAGAATTACCTGGAAAAACTCAGCAGGTCTGGCAGCATCCGTGGAGAAGAAAAGAGTTGACCTTTCGAGTCCTCATGACCCTTCAACAGAATTCTGTTTTTATTTTGGATTTCCAGCATCCGCAGTTTTTTGTTTTTGTTTTTATATTTTTTGAGGGAGAAAGGATGTTACATAATGTATTATCTGCAAATATCTGTAAAGAGCTAAGAACTAATTAGCTTTTTTATTATTCATTTACAGGATGTGGGCATCTCTAGTTATGTTAACACTTATTGACCATCCCTAGTTGCCCTTGAGAAGGTGGTGGTGAGCTGCCTTCTTGAACTACTGCAGTCCATGTGGTGTAGGTACACCCACACTGCAGTTAGGAAGGGACTGCCCCTGGATTTTGACCCAGCGACAGTGAAGGAATGTCGACATATTTCCAAGTCAAGATGGTGAGTGACTTCGAAGGGAGCTTCCAGGTGGTGGTATTTCCACATATCTGCTGCCCTTGTCCTTCTAAGTGATAGAAGTCATGGGTTTGGAAGTTGCTATCTAAGGAGCCTTGGTGAGTTCCTGCAATGCATCTTGTAGATGGTACACATAGATACCACTGTGCGTTGGTGGTGGAGGGAGTGAATGTTTGTGGATGGGATGCCAATCCAGTTGGATGCTTTGTCCTGGATGGTACCAAGCTCCTTAATTAACAAATTATTTGTTAACTAATTAACTCATTGTTTTGTGTAAGCCTTCTCAGGAGCCACATTTCATGGCTACCCTAGAAAGTTAAGTGATGTGTGACAGAACCAATTCAAACTGGAACAAGGCAGCATGGCAAATATTAAACACAAAGAGCTCATATCATTGCAAACTTAAAATGTGAATACTAACAACATCAGGAATCCAAAAGGCAACAAGGACACATAATATGGTGGCAGCGAGTATCCGTGAATGAGTATACCTAAAGAATTTAAATTAATTTAGCGCTGATTTGGAAAATTGACCCACATAAGTGCCAGAAGAAAATCTGAATGAATCATACAAAAGCCGGAAACAAAATATTGACCAGCCCAGCACGGAATGGCCAGCTACAGCCCACAATGAATTGGGAAGCTGGTGATGTCATCGAGGCACTTGCAAAGCTAAAGCAAAAGTGCAAATAGACATTCAGTTGTTTCTTAAGAGGCATTCGCAATGAAAAGAGGGTCAACCCTATCCCTCTGTGGGCCGGAGGTATAGGACTAAATGTATTTAACAGCCGGGAGCTTACAGGAGAGAACAGCAAAAACCCAGGAATAATTTTTGAAATGTTCAGCACCCGTCTCCAGCCAAAATCAAATCATCTGATCTGCCAGTTTGAACTTCAGGGCCTCAGACAGGAATTAGGCGAGCCTATCCCAGAAAGAAAACTTGTAAATGACTGGTACTGGTCCGAACTGGAGTTCCATTTTTATGGTATAGAAGATCAGTTCAGATCGGTCACTTCGCAAGTCTTCCTGGTGTTTATTCTGGGTAACTTTGTAACAAGATTAAAAAAATGCAGCTATAAAATGTAAGTTTAAAGAGATGAAAGGCTGGCAGTTGTGGGGTTCCTCATGCCCTGAAGTATAGGAAGCACTAACCGGGAAGGAGGAGCTCACAACGTTGCAGGCCGGATGCACAGCCAGAGCACTGGAAACCACGAGCTGGAAGGTGAAGAGGTGAAGATACTGACGACCCGACTGGCCGGCCTTCAGGTGAGCCAAGAGAAAGGCAGCAGGGGTTGATGCAGCGGAAACAGCATCAAAAGGAAGGGGCACCAAACAAAGAAAGAAAAGGGGGCAGAATTTTTGGGTCGGCGAGTGGTCCCGCCGAACTGTCGAAGGCCTATTAAGGCCAGTTACAGAGCGATTAAAGTAATAAACTTGAGCTGCCCGTCCAACCTTAAGGTCGGCGGTAGTGGGTGGGGGGAGGGGCAGGCGAAGACTCCAGGCGGCCTTTGCATTTTTTCATGGAACCTCATCCACAGGCGGGATGAGGTTTCACGAAGGGTTTATAAGTTTCATGAATTTTTCCATCAACGTTCGTTGACCCGTCCCAGCTCACGTGACACTGTCACATGAGGGGACATGTCCTAAAATGTATTGTTTTCTTTATTTAAATTTTTGAAACCCGAACTAATTTCCCTGAGGCACCCCTTTGCGTCAGGGAGATTTCTGCACTCTTTCCCGTGCACGCGCACTCAGGGAACTCCCCCCACCGCCCCCACAGGGAGCACTCAACACTTCCGGGCAGGCGTCACGCTGGGTGGGCCTTAATTAGCCCACCCATGTAAAATGGCGGCGCGGACCCGATCGGGGACACCCCCATCCCCGCACAACCTCCACCACCCCCCCACCCCCCTCCAATGGGGGGATACTTCTGCCCATGTAGGAGCTGTAGATGAGTTCACAGACAGACAGAAATGTTCCGCATGCAGAGCTATCTGCAGAACTTGTGGAAAGGCCAATGATTGGGAAAAGATGCACCAAACAAAAAGGAGACCAGGCAGCGGAGCCAGAGCAACGGGGTCAGTGGATGGGAAATGAAAGCAAAGCCTCCATACCCTGGACGATGACAGTGAGTCTGAGAACACGATAGACATAGGGACCATAATACTGCTGGAGATCAGTGCAGTGGGCATTGGCAAATTGTGGACCATTACCTGAGATGACTTCATCAGGGAAGCCATGGGTACAGAAGATGGGTTACGGCACCCTGCTCACTCGCTCCATCGTAGAGGCGTGGAGTCTGACTTCTTCCAGCCATCTCGAGGAACAATCTACGGCAACGAAGCATTCCTTGCCCTGACGATCAAAGAGGTTGAGCCCCAATTTCTGCCAAGGCCAGTGTGGAAAGCTGGATGGCACCAGGGGGGGTCCATGGGTGTCTGACTGTTAATGGGGCAGGTGTGAGAGGATAGGACGAAAACTTGAACAGTCTGTGTGATGTCTGGCCACCACACAGATTGCAGTGCTCGTGCTCTGCACTTGGCAATCCTATGTGGCCTTCATGGACTGAGGAGTGACCAGGCGATAATCAAAAACGAAGATGTTACCCACTATGGTCAAGTGTCTGCCTTGCTCATGGCATTTACAGATGGGCCAGTCTGCAGGACTATATTTAGCCCACCCTTGCAGGGAGACCTCCTACACTTGAGCACATTCCACTCCTCTTCTTGGGCACACCAGACATCCTGGAGCTTCATGGCGAAGATAGGCAATAGGTCCATTCTAGTCCAGGAGAGCACTCCTGCTTGAGAGACGAGTGTGAAACCCAAAGCAAAGCTGGGCCCACTGTCGCTCTGGAGAGAGCATCAGCCGCGGTTTGTGGCTTTCCTAGAACGTGGACGGCCGCGTCTCGATACTGCGAAGGTGAAACCGTTGAACGCGTGAGGGCATTTTAACAATCTCCGTGGAATTTGGGAGGGTAATGAAGGGCTTGTGGTCGGCCCCTATGTGGAAGGACCAGCCCATCAGCTAATCCGGGAACCTCTCAACGGCCCATCTAACAGACAGTACCTCCTTCTTGATTGTGACATACCTTCATTTGGCTTCCATGAAGACTCTGGATGCGAAATATGCAGATTTCCTGTCACCTTTCTTCTGCAGTTGGATAAGAGCAGCACCAAGGCCGGTGGAGGAAGCATCAGCAGCCACCACCATGGGCAACGGGGAGGTTGTAGTGTGCCAGGACATCCAAAGAGACTAGCCTATCTTTGATATATTGAAATGCATTGTGGTTTTTTTAATGCCCCAGAATGATTGCTGAGCTTTCCATAGGAGATCTCACAGAGGTCTTTGATGGTGGCTAAGTTTGGGATAAACTTGCCTGCCTGGTTTACCATCCCTAGGAACCACTGGACTTCTGTGTTATACATCAGATAAAAGCAAATTATATTGCAGATACTGGAAATCTGAAATGAAAACAGAAAATGCCGGAAAAACACAGCAGGTCTGACAGCCTCTGTGGAGAGAGAAACAGAGTTAGCGTTTCGAGTCCGTATGACCCTTCTTCAGAGTGATTCCTGCCAGTTGGGGAAAGTTGGTAATGCCCTTTGTTTTGTGAGGGACCACTACAACCCCATGCCTTTGGATGATATGGCCTAGGAACTTTATGGTTGCCTTGGCGAATTCACACTTGTCACTTAGTGTGAAGCCTGCTTCTTGGAGGGCCTTAAGAACTGCTCTTACCCTGTGGTTGTGCTCTTCTCTTGTGGAGCCGTAGATGAGGGTGACTCCTTGTTTGCCTTCCAGGATCATGGACCTGGTGCGCTGGAACACCTCCAGGGCTGACAAGATGCCGGACGGAAGGCGATTCAAACAGAACTGGACAAATGGTGCGGTAAAGAATGTCAGCGGCCCGGACTCCTGGCCGAGAATATTTGCCAAAACCTACCAATAGCATCAGTCTTGGTGAAAAGGACGTTGTTGGCAAGCTTTGACAGGCTGTCGTCTATAGACAGCATTGGGTGGACTTCCATCTGGATTGCTTTGTTTAACTGTGTGAGGTCTACACACAGCCTGAGTTGGAGGTTGGGTTTGGGAACTGTAACTAGCAAAAACTGGAACAAAAACAAAAATAGCTGGAAAAACTCAGCAGGTCTGGCAGCATCTGTGGAGAGGAATACAGAGTTAACATTTCGACTCCATATGACCCTTCATCAAATCACTACTGGGTTGGTTGTGTGATCAGAGGAGTGACATCCCTGTACAGCTTGTGGTCAAGTTCCTCTTCAGTAGTAGAGGATGTGGTACCCTGTATGATGGGAGAGCGTGCACGATGCCTTGGAGCAGTGGAATGTGGGATTCATTTTTCAGCTTATCCAGCCCCTGGAAGAGTCGTGAAAATTCCTGGCAGAATTCAGTCCAATTGTCCAGTGGAAGGACCTCATCTCCTTTCTGTAAGACGTCCAGTCGTGAACGCAAATTTCTGCTGAGTAAAGAGATACTTTGATTACACAGAATATAGAGAGTCTCTGTGGCAAAGAGAGGCTGTAATCTGACCCCTGACATGCAGGTTAGTTCCTGACAGACCTTGGCGCTTAATATTTGATGGCTGGACAGGAACTGTGTCAGGAAGATAAAATAATTTTCATAATATTATTGGAATTTATTGTAAAGTAGATTAATAGTGGCATCTATGTCTATGTGTGCAAGTGTGTGTGTGTGTGTGTGTGTGTGTGTGTGTGTGGGTGTGTGGGGCTTAATTGAATTAAGGGCTTAAGGCTTTTGACAGAGTAGATAAGTTTGGTTTGTAATTTTAAGTAGGTAAACATGGGGGAAGTTTTAGAATGTGAGGTGTAAAGGGAACACTTGCATTTTTAAATAGACTAGACTAGCTTGAATTCGAAAGAGGGAGTGAAATATTACCCCTAGCCAGGTGAAGTTAAGAAACAGTGGGCGGGATTTTTGGGTCGTTGGGCGGGCCTGAGAACGGCCGGGAAACAGTCCGCCTGCTGCGATCGGCCCCCGGCCGCGATTTCGTGCCGGCTGGTCAATTAATGGCCAGCCAGCGTGAAAGGCGCGCTGAGACGCTCAGCGCTGCAGGGGCAGAGGTGGGAGGAGCGTGAGTGCAAAAGTCTGCGCATGCGCAGGGCAGCTCCTTAAAGGTGGGGAACTGCCTCAGGGGACTGAAGAATTATCAAATCAAAAATAAAGATTTTGAAAATGTGGAAAAAATGTCCCCACATAGGACTCACTCACACAAACATAAACATAATAAAAATAATGTCAAAACATTTTCATTTTTTAAAATTAATGTTGGAAACCTCATCCCGTCCATGGATGAAGTTTCCTAAAAAATCCAAAGGGCGCCTGGCTGATTCGCCCATCCGCCAACCATAAGATTGGATGGGCAGTGAAAAAGAGCTTTTAATTAATTTTATAATTTTGATAGGCCTCTTAATTCTTGGCGGACTGCTCGCTTGCTGACCGAAATATTGTGTGGGTGTGCAATGACATTAGGCCGCTCGCCTGACATCATCGCACGCTATTTTGCATGATCGGGTTGGGCATGTGCCCACCCGCAGGAGGTAAAATCCTGCCCAGTGTGTTTACTTTTCTCAAAGATTACTGGTAAAATTGGTACTATGCTAGATTTTAGTATTAGAGAGGTATAAGTCCAAAGGCATAGTGAAACATTGAGAATTTGCATTCAAAGGGGAAAACATGTATAAAGAAGAGAAGGCTGTGTGTAAGGAAAGGAATTCTAAGATCTAACAAATGTGAAAAGCCTCCAGCATCTAATCCTCGGCCTGCTGTCTACAAGGATTTGAAGCTGAAATAAAATTAAATTGAATCGACTGTTCAACTGGGTCTTTTAAAATCTGTATCTCACTATTGCCTTAATGGAGGTGTAACTGCAGCTTAGGTTAATTAGGGGATTTAGAAGTTATCAGAGTGGTAATTTGTAGATGTATATATGTGCTTAAAATCATTTCTTCTATTAATAAATGTTTAATTTAGTTTTGTAAGAAACCTATAAGATTTGGTGGCCGCCTTTGTCTGAATTCAAAGCCTGCATCTCGAAATAAGTACAAATTGCAAATTGTTGGTCCCCCCTGGGACTTGGGCAGCTTATCATTTACCATTCGCCTGCCATAACAACTGTGTTGACCAATACTGCAGCCAGTATGGAAACCCTAGCACCTGTGATGAGCTTAAAGCAGGCTGGAAACATTTTGACTTCTGAAATGACTGACCAGAAGTCTTGGCAATGATTTTGTGCTTCTCCTAGGAAGTCTGAGATGTCACGTCTCTGTTTGTGGTCTATATTCCAGGAGAGCTGTGAGTTGCAGTAACTCTGTTGTTTTCTCCACTTATTGGAGGCTTTAAATGAACAGAACCACTGGAAGTGCCCTTTCTTCACACATCAGAAGCAGTCTCGCTGGGCCCTTCTGGGCAGTCTTGCCGTCTGCATCGTCTCTTTGCACCGCAGTGTAAACACTTCAAGATGGCGCCGCCATTTTGATCAGTTTAGTGGGCTTTGGCTGCCACCATGTTTGATCGATGTGTTAGTCCTCGTAACTTGTGAAGAAAAACTGCAGACAGACTCAGGTATTTACTTACAACTGGTTTATTTACATTATGTACAATATATTCAAGGTGGATTACTAAGTAGGCACATCTCCTCTGAGTGCTGCCTGTCTGCTGTACACTATCTAGCACATGACTGTTGATGTCACAGATACATCAAAGCCTGCATCACTGATTAGCATTTCATTTCTATTAACCCATTACGCTACACCATAGGTACAGCCCAAATCAGAGGGGCACACACAGGCAAAGATGTTAACTGTATGTTCTACATCATTGAAACAGGTGGTCCTGCTATCATGGGGTTGAGCAGTTGTGAAGAGCTGCAGATTATCTCAGTAAACCATGAGGTAAAGGAGCCGACATAGAGCACTGAAGAGAGTACACCCTTTGACAAGCACCCTCTGAACAGGTTCGAAGAAGATCTGGTGCAAATGTGCCCAGAGTGTTTTGATGAAGCAGTTGGATATTTGAAGACTTTGAGAATCACATCACGCTATTGATCCAGCAATGGAACCAGTGATTCATCCCCCATGTAAATTACCAATAGATCCAACAGGGAAGTTTGAAAGAGAGCTCCACGAGATGATGGGAAAGAAGATGATCACCGGAGTCACAGAGCCTACGGATTGGGGAAATTCCATCACAGTGATAGAGAAGACAAATGGACAACTCAGAGTTTGCCTGGATCCCAAAGATCTTAATCAAGCCATGAAGAGGGATCGCTACCCCATTCCAACACTGGGAGAGATCACACCAGCACTGGTAGGGGCAAAAGGTCTCAAAAAGCTCGATGCCAGAAATGGCAACTGGAACATGAGGCTTGACGAGGAATCTTAGCTGTTGACAACATTCAGCACACCCTTTGGATGGTACAAATTCCATTTATCCTTAAGGAACAAAGGAATAGAAGATTATGCTGATAGGGTGAGATAAAGTAAGGTGGGAGAAGGCAATTGTAGAGCATAAACACCATCACAGACCTTCCAAACTTGTGCCCTCAACTGCCTAGAAGGACAAGGGCAGCCCTCCAAGCCACACACCACCCTGACTTGGAAATGTATCACCGTTCCTTCACTGACATTGTGTCAAAATCCTGGAACACCCTCCCTAACAGCGCTGTGGGTGTATCTACACCACATGGGCTGCAGCGGTTCAAGAAGGCAGCTCACCACCATTTTGTCAAGGGCACTTAAGGATGGGCAATAAATGCTGGCCTAGCCAGTGAAGTCCACATCCCATGAAGGAATAATAAAAAGTAAGTTGAGCCGAATGGCCTGTTTCTGTGCTGCTCTAGGTAACCCCAGCACACAAAACGACAAGTATCTGAGCCTTTGGTTAGCAAACTAATACCTGTTATTCAATAGAAGGAAATCAAATTGCGCTCCCAAGTTCCAAATGCCTTCATTTATATTTATTAATAAGACAAAGAATTTTTACCATCAGCAGAATTAACATCTGTCAAGGGCTTTCAGATGGTTACATGAAATGTGAACAAAAGGAATCAACCTGTTTCACATTCCAATACGAATAACGTTGCAAAATTTAGCAGAGCATGTCTTTGAAAAAATACTTATAAATCCGTTCAATGTTTACTTTAGTAGAAATTGTTAATTGCAAACTAACTGAACTGATGACATCCAACAGTATGGATTTCAGCTAATAGGACTGTATTGGTGTTAATAGGGTTTGAACTTCGGAAAAGAAGAATTGAATTCATTAGCAGAGGAGAGACAACTTAATTTTCGTTCTAGCCAAGACCCAGAATAATTTTGTAGCTTTTTTTTTGTTTAATCAATAAAGAGAAACTGTTCCCTGTGGCAGGCAGATCAGTAACTCGAGGACACAGATTTAAGATAATTGACAGAAAAAACAACGAAGACGAAGATGAGGGGAATTTTTTCTTTATGCATCGCATTGTGGTGACCTGGAACACGCTGCCTGACAAGGTGATGGAAGCAGATTTAATAGTAACTTTCAAAAGGGAGCGGGATAAATTCTTGAAGAGAAAACACTTGCGGAGTTATGGGGAAAGAATGGGGGTGTGGAACTAGCCAGACAGATCTTCAAAGAGCCTGCATATTTGCCATGAAGAGCCAACGCTGAGTGTTTTGGTGTTTCTATCTGGCTCAAATATTCAAGGAAAGGATTTTACTTGAACGTTATTGAAATTTACAGTTTAATTTGCAACTCGGCCAATCAGTTGACTTGCCACCAATCAGCCCCCTTTGCTCCTGTAGTATAAGTTGCAAGCTTCATTTGAAATTTGGCATTCTTGGATTTGTCCAAACGAGTAAAAGATGAAAAGCTTCAACACCATGCCTCTGCTTTCATGAATATACAAAAGTTTGCATTTATATAGCACCTTTAATAAAATAAAACACATCTAGAGGCTTCATACGCATGTTATCAAACAAAAATCTGACTCCAAGCCACATAAGGTGATAGTGGCCAGATGACCCAAAGCTTAGTCAGAGAAGTAGACTTTAAGGAGCGTCTCAGAGGAGGAGATAGGGTAGAGAGGCAGAGAAGTTTAGAGTGGGAATTCCAATCTTAGGGTTGAGGCAATTGAAATAATAGCTGATGATGGCGTGATGGACATCCCTTCAGAAACAGCTTGCCAAATTTACCAACCTTCAGATTAAATATCAGCATTGGGAAAGTAAAGACTCCTTAACTGTTGTGTAAGGAACATATCTTTTTATTTCTGTTGGACTGTTGTAAAGAATACATATTTTTATTTTAGATTGAACTGTGTATTAGAATTACAATGGTTGCAGGATAAAAGACATGTCCACTGGAACAGGATGAGAGATATATACAATGTTGCAGTCCTGGAACAGAGTGCGCCATGAAAGACATGATGGAGCCGGAAAGGAGTCCTGGACCAAGGGAGCTGCCTGAAAACAGTATTTAATTGGTTCTTGACCAGGTGACCAGGGTTTGTGTGAAACGCAGGGCAGTAGAATAGTTCCTAGACTGAAAGGAACAAGACCTAAAACCTCTCTCTCCTGTGGATGGAAGATGGAAGATTCCAGTAATTGTACAGTAATAGCTAGCTGTTTTTTTCCTTCTGATATCTTTATAACCTGCTCTCTTTTTGAAAACCCCTGTCAAGAGGCAAAGAGGAAAATCACCGTTAGAGACATTAAAAAGCAAGTGCTCAACCAGTGAACTAAAGTGCTGGGAGACCACCTCATGCCATCAACAAGACCTGGAAAGAACTTGGAAGACATTGATCAAAATCAACCCATCGAATCCTGTACTCCAGAATTGGTGCTATTGAACTGTTTTATCCCACCATTAAAATCCATGTTTTTGTGCATCTTATGTGTCTTGTATGCAAGTATATAGGGATTTCAGAAGGCATAGAGTTTAAGTTACAGTGTTTGAACTTAGCAGTTCATGTTTCTTTCTTTTGCCACTGGTTAACAACAGTTTGTTCAATAAATTAAGTTTACAAGCCTGGATCTTATATTCTGTTAACCTGAGTTAAATGGTTAGGTAGGATTGAGGCAAGCTGGTGGGTTGGTCAAATGTTCCACATTTGTTGGGACTCAGGAAACAGTGGGGTTTGATAATCCAGTGCACTATCCCCAGATAATACAGCGCACTATCCGCAGATAATACAGCGCACTATCCGCAGATATTACAGCGCACTATCCCCAGATATTACAGCACACTATCCGCAGATATTACAGCACACTATCCACAAATAACGCAGCGCACTATCCCCAGATAATACAGCGCACTATCCCCAGATAATCCAGTGCACTATCCCCAGATAATACAGCGCACTATCCGCAGATATTACAGCACACTATCCGCAGATATTACAGCGCACTATCCCCAGATAATACAGCTCACCATCCCCAGAGAGTACAGCACACTATCCACAAATAACGCAGCGCACTATCCCCAGATAATACAGCGCACCATCCCCAGATAGTACAGCGCACTATCCCCAGATAGTACAGCGCACTATCCGCAGATAATACAGCGCACTATCCCCAGATAATACAGCACACTATCCCCAGATAATACAGCTCACCATCCCCAGAGAGTACAGCACACTATCCACAAATAACGCAGCGCACTATCCCCAGATAATACAGCGCACCATCCCCAGATAGTACAGCGCACTATCCCCAGATAGTACAGCGCACTATCCGCAGATAATACAGCGCACTATCCCCAGATAATACAGCACACTATCCCCAGATAATACAGCGCAACATCCCCAGATAGTACAGCGCACTATCCCCAGATAATACAGCGCACTATCCCCAGATAGTACAGCGCACTATCCCCAGATAATGCAGTGCACTATCCCCAGATAATACAGCGCACCATCCCCAGATAGTACAGCGCACTATCCCCAGATAGTACAGCGCACTATCCCCAGATAATGCAGTGCACTATCCCCAGATAATACAGCGCACTATCCGCAGATATTACAGCACACTATCCCCAGATATTACAGCGCACTATCCACAAATAACGCAGCGCACTATCCCCAGATAATACAGCGCACTATCCGCAGATATTACAGCACACTATCCCCAGATATTACAGCGCACTATCCACAAATAACGCAGCGCACTATCCCCAGATAATACAGCGCACTATCCCCAGATAATGCAGCGCACTATCCCCAGATATTACAGCGCACTATCCCCAGATAATACAGCGCACTATCCCCAGATAATACAGCGCACGATCCCCAGATAGTACAGCGCACTATCCCCAGATATTACAGCGCACTATCCACAAATAACACAGCGCACTATCCCCAGATAATACAGCGCACTATCCCCAGATATTACAGCGCACTATCCACAAATAACGCAGCGCACTATCCCCAGATAATACAGCGCACCATCCCCAGATAGTACAGCGCACTATCCCCAGATAATACAGCGCACTATCCCCAGATAATGCAGCGCACTATCCCCAGATAATGCAGGGCACTATCCCCAGATAATGCAGCACACTATCCCCAGATAATGGAGCACACTATCCCCAGATAATGCAGCACACTATCCCCAGATAGTACAGCGCACTATCCCCAGATAATACAGTGCACTATCCCCAGATAATACAGCGCACTATCCCCAGATAATACAGCGCACTATCCCCAGTTAATGCAGCGCACTATCCCCAGATAATGCAACGCACTATCCCCAGATAGTACAGCGCACTATCCCCAGATAGTACAGCGCACTATCCCCAGATAATGCAGCGCACTATCCCCAGATAATGCAGCGCACTGTCCCCAGATAGTACGGCGCACTATCCCCAGATAATACAGCGCACTATCCCCAGATAGTACAGTGTACTATCCCCAGATAATACAGTGCACTATCCCCAGATAATGCAGCGCACTATCCCCAGATAATACAGCGCACCATCCCCAGATAATACAGCACACTATCCCCAGATAATGCAGCACACTATCCAGAGATAATGCAGCACACTATCCCCAGATAGTACAGCGTACTATCCCCAGATAATACAGCGCACTATCCCCAGATAATACAGCACACTATCCCCAGATAATGCAGCAAACTATCCCCAGATAATGCAGCACACTATCCCCAGATAGTACAGCGTACTATCCCCAGATAATACAGTGCACTATCCCCAGATAATGCAGCACACTATCCCCAATAATACAGCGCACTATCCGCAGATAATACAGCGCACTATCCCCAGTGAGTCGTGGCAGTTGGTTCATCTTTGTTTCTTTTGTTTTTAACCTCGCCGGGTGTGTTGAAGAGATAAAGAGCTGGCTTTCTTTGCTTGAAAAATTTAGAGTGTACTTTCCCGTGCCCAATGGCACTGAGCATCGTGGCGGCTGTGAGCGGACAATATGACGGGAAGGCCAACAATTGGTTTCAAGCTGTTGTGAAATCGGTTTGCGATTGTCCACTCCACCTGTCAATGGCGGGCTGTATTTTCCACCGCTGCATGTCAGGAACCTAATCTCAATACTTTAGCATCTCATTATAAACCCTGCTCACTTGAATCATCGCCCGCACATCAATTTTACCACCCATCTCAGCGGGAAAACAGACCGGTGCAGAACACGTCTTGACAAGTGTGACATGCAGAAGTCGGCACTTACCATCAGGAACTTGCTCACATCTTGGACATCCAAGGAGCAGAAGATGTTGGAAGCCTACAGCTACCAGACCCTGGAACAGCTACCAGACCCAGACACGTTCGTGTATCGCTGACGGAAGGTGGAAGGGTCTGCTTCGGGACATCAGCGTCTTCACCATGGTCTGCTATGGGTGATCATCGAGGGGGTGGAGAGGAAGGTGTACTGGGGAGGATGGTGAGGTTGGGCGAGGGGGAGCGATGGTGTCGGGGAGAGGAGGTTGGGAGATGGAGGAGGGAGTACGGGGAGGAGGGGGTAATGGGGGAGAATGAGGCAATCGAGGAGATAGCTGTAAGAGGGGGGAAAGGTGTGTAGGTAGGAGGGAGAGAGGAAGGAGTTCAGAAGTTGAGGGGGGGAGTTCAGGAGGAGGAAGCAGTCCGGGGGGAGGAAGGAGTAAGGGTGGGAGAAGGAATAAGTAGGGGAGGATATCCAGGTGAATGTGCAAGGGAGGGGCCCGTGGAGTCGTTGACTGCCCCCTGGGGAGTGACAATGGGCATGATAGGAGGGAATGGTGATAATGAGAGAGGGCAAAGTGAGCCTGTAAGGTGGGAAGGTGAGGGTGCAACTGGAGCGGTAGAAGGGGTGGCAAGGGTGGTTGGTGGGGGCTTGGAGGCAGGCACAGACCCTGGGGGTGGGAAGGAGGAGGTCATGGAGGTCAACACAGATGGGCATGGGATTCTCAGCAAGGTAGGGAATGTGGACATTCACCTGGACATCCCAGAAAGAAAAGGGTTCTGGCTGGTAGGTGACAGTGAGGAGGTGGAATGTGATGTCGGGGGGAGGGGGGGGTCAATAGTGATTGGGGAAAAGGACATGGGTGACTGGGGGAGGGGAACAGATGAGGCAGCTGGAGACATAATTCATCAGCATCATTTTGCAAAATCAAAAGTGAGCGGAGCCTGGTGTTGGACGGGTACAGGTGCTGCTGGGAGTGTGACCAGTGTGTGGGCAGAGATTCGGGTCAGCTCAGCTCAGGTCAGTCTCTGCGCCGGTGCAGGGTGTGGGTAAGCGCTGTGATGGGTCTTCTAGGCTGCTTATTTCCAGCTCTTCAATGGAGGAGGAGTCCTCTTGGCTGGAGGTGAGGATGTGGATGGAGCTGAGGGACTGGCTGGCTGAGGGTGTCGGTCACTTGGCAGAGCTCCCTGTGACCCAAAGTAGAGATAATGAGTGCATGGCAGCAGAGTCAAAAGCAGGAGAGAGAGAGACACTCACAGTTGCGTTGAGAGAGGGATGATGTGGTGCAGGATCCTCACGTGGGTGTTCACCGCTGACCTCACTGTCACCGCAGGCACGGTCCCTGTCCTCACCAGTCAGCACGATGGCTCACTCCTCAAAGTGAGTGAGGGGCCTAATGTGGACCACTCCACCCCCCGGTCTGGGACCTCTCCCTGCTGATGTGAGCCAGCTTCTCCTGCATGAAAACAGACGGAGAGAGTGTGAGCAGGACACAGGGCACTGAGGGGAATGTTTGTGTGGTGAGCGGAGACATGGACAGGATGAGGACGTGAGCTCCAGAGGGTATGAGCCTGATGGAGATGTGAGGGTGTGTGTGAGAGTTAGTGGTGTTGTCCCTTGAGGTGTGAGATCCCCGTGGATGTGAGATGGGTTTGTGAGTGTGTGAGTTGAGAGTGATGAGAAGAGTGAGTTACCCTGGCGGAACGGAGGAGATCATTCACTCCCTTACTGCACTGGGTGGCTGTCCTCTTTTGCAGGGCGTTGATGCTGACCACTGCCTCTCATGCTGGATTTGTCACCTCCCTTGCTGGCCTTCACCAAAACAGGGGTAGAGGACATCACAACTGGCCTCCACTGTGTCCAGCAGGCGCTCGAGGGAGGCATCGCTTAATTTTGGGGGTAGCACCTTTCCTTCCTTTGGCAGCCATAGTTCCCAGCAGCTTCCTATCCCTTGAAGAGTGCTAATTCTGTGCAGTGCGGCCTTTACAGATAGCGTTGGATTTACTGAAGGCCTGATGTGATGAGAGGATGCCCCGCCAGCGACTAGGCGTGTTTCCCGGGTATTCATGATTAATGAGGTGGGATTGGGACCATACGGATGAAAAGCCACCATTGTGGCCAATGGGTAAAACATCCTCTTTCCTGGCCGCTACTGCACTCAGTGCAAATCTGGGACGATTCTTCCCTTAGTTTCTCACAAATTGACAGCAGGAACACCTAGAGCTGGTAACCTTGTTTTTTCTTTCCATGATATAATGTTTTAATTAAAATGTGAACATTTTATTACAGCGACACAAAGATAAGGTTCTTATGAGCCTCTTTTAGAAAAATTAGCACCATTAGAAGGGAAACTACCAGAAAATTACCCACATAACATCAGACACTTTGCATTAGGGTGAAATATTGATAGATGCCTTAGGAATCTGGTGTGATCATCAAGCAAAACAGAATCTATAATATTAGGCCTGGTAGTGTTGCATTTTGGGCTGCCAACACAAACTTACCAAGCTTACTAGTTCCTTGCTGCATTCTCCATGGCAATGTCTCGATCAATCAGAGTCAATCTGCCAACCAATCAGCACTCTTTTCTCATGCAGTGTAAGTTGTTGCCCCCTTTGAGGTTTGGTGTTCTTGCGCCTGTCCTGATGAGTGCAAGACTAAAAGCTTCGACAACATGGGCCAGGATTTCCCGGTCGGCTTGTGGGGTTGGGGGGGTGCTGCTGGGGCCCACTCACCAACACGTAATTTGACGCGGGATGATATCGGGTGGAACTTCCAATGTCACCCCGCCTCATTTCAATTTTCAGGTGGGTGGGGGCGCAGCCGAATCAGCTGTGCGCTCACCAACCTGTCAATGGCCAATTGAGGCCCTTTAAAAAGTGATTGCATTAATGGACCTGCCCATCCAACCTTAAGGTAGGTGGGCAGGCTGGGAGCCCTGGCGGGCTTCAGAGAAAGCATCAAACCCCATCCATGGGCGGGATGAGGTTTCATGTAGGTTTTTAAAAATTTAATAATAGTTTAATTAAAAGTGAAGGGCATGTCCCAGCTCATGTGACAGTGTCACATGAGGGGACGTGTCAGGGAAATTTTATTGTTCTATTTTTAACATTTTTGAATTTGTGGCCGATCTCCCTGAGGCTGCACTTAGCCTCAGGGGGATGAGTGCACTCCTCCTTGCGCAAGCGTGAAACAGCGCACTCTCGGCTTAGGGAATCCCCCCAACCCCCACCCGCACAGGGAGAGCCTAGCGCTTCCTGATGGATGTCACTCTAAGGCCCGCCCACGTAAAATGGCGGCACACCCCCGGTTGGGGGGGGGGTGCCAATCGGAGGCGCTCCTGCCCGCGCCCACTCCTGCACTTCCTCTCCCCGACAGGGGGGAGAATTCAGCCCCATGTCTCTTTTTTCAGCAATATTTACATATCAGTGATATGTTAATCAGGACGCTGCACTGCATGCATTGAAGTAATACCACAATAGGTAGTCCACACAAACAGTGTGGTCAGTCTCAGTTGGGCTTTCTTAAAAACATAACAAAGCTTACTTGCTTACGAGATATTTTGCATAGAATTAGCAGCACTGAAACCAGCCATTCTGCCCAACTGGTCCATGCTGCCATTTATGCTCCACACAATTCTTCATCTCAGCATATCCTTCTATCCCTCCAGCGCTGATCTAGTTTCCCCTGATCAATGCTACCTTCCTCAACTATTCCTTGTGGTAGCGAGTTCCACATTCTCACCACTCTCTGGGGAATGAAGCATTGTGAATCATCCACCCTACACAGATGGATTCATGGCCAGTGCTCATATCAGTAGCGGGGGTTAACGGCTTATTCAAAACATACAACGTTAATAGCAGCCAGGAAGGGGCAGGAATGGGAGGGTAAACCTCGGCTGGTATCGTGAGTCTCCTTTTTTCCCTGCTTGCTTTATTGAGCAGCCAGTTTTACTCTTAGCACCCAAAAACACTGCACAGTGACCAGCGAAAGAAATGTGGCTTTCAGACAAACCGTGTGAAGAATTTAAGATTTGCGGTGCTCCATCAAAACTCTTCTTGCATATTGTGCGGACTGACCTATCCAGTTGTGTTTTGTTACACCTTCCAAAGTTGTAAAAAGGCAAATTTCCAAAATGACTATACCGTCAGCACTATATCATTCATCGGAACTGACTTAGAATGGCTTAGGATGTGATCTCAGCACTTCAGGAACAATATGCATAGCATTCAACCATATTGACTCGTACACACTCTTATAACAAAAGCCAAATACAATGGAGGCTGGAAATCTGACATAACAAAGGGAAATGCTGAAAATACTCAGCACATCTGGCAGCATCTGTGGGAGAGAAACAGCTAAATTTTTCAGGAAGGTATGAAGTCCCACACTTGAGCCAATGCCCTGTTATGGCACCAGGTCAAACATGGACAAGGAAACCTCCTGCTGATTATCACATACTACCCTCCCTCAGCTGAAATATCACTGCTCCTCCATGTTGAACATCACTTGGAGGATGTACTGAGGGTGGCAAGGATGCAGAACATATTTTGGGTGGGGGACTTCAATGTCCATCGCCAAGAGTGGCTCGGTAGGACCACTACTGACCGAGCTGGCTGAGTCCTAAATGACATAGCTGCTAGACTGGGTCTGCAGCAGGTGGTGAGGGAACCAACAAGAGGGGAAAACACACTTGACCTCATCCTCTCCAACCTGCCTGTCGCAGATGCATCTGTCCATGACAGTATCGGTAGCAGTGACCACCGCACAGTCATTGTGGAGACAAAGTCCCACCTTCACATTGAGGATATCCTCCATCGTGTTGTGTGGCACTAACACCGTCCTAAATGGGATAGATTTCAAACAGATCTAGCAACTCAAGACTGAGCATCCATGAGACGCTGTGGGCCATCAGCAGCAGCAGAATGGTACTCGAATGCAATCTGTAACCTCATGGCCCAGCATATCCCCCACTCTGCCATTACCATCAAGCCAGAGGATCAGCCCTGGTTCAATGAAGGGTGCAGGAGGGCATGCCAGGAGCAGCACCAGGCATACCTAAAAATGAGGTGACAGCCTGGTGGAGCTATAACACAGGACTACTTGCATGTCAAACAGCATCAGCAGCAAGTGATAGACAGAGCTAAGCATTTGCACAACCATCGGATCAGTTCTAAGCTCTGCAGTCCTGCCATATCCAGTCGTGGACAATTAAACAATCACAAATGTCCCCATCCTCAATGATGGGGGAACCCAGCACATCAGTGCAAAAGATAATGCTGAAGCATTCGCTACAAGCTTCAGCCAGAAGTGCCAAGTGTATGATCCATCTTGGCCTCCTCCAGAGGTCCCCAGCATCACAAATGTCAGTCTTCAGCCAATTCGATTCACTCCACGTGATATCAAGAAACGGCTGAAGGCACTGGATACTGCAAAGGCTATGCTCCCTAACAATATCCCGGCATTAGTACAGAAGCCTGTGCTCCAGAACTTGCCGTGCCCCTAGCCAAGCTGTTCCAGTACAGCTACAACACTGGCATCTACCTGGCTATGTGGAAAATTGCCCAGGTATGTCCTGTACACAAAAAGCAGGACAAATCCAACCCAGCCAATTACTGTCCCATCAGTCTACCCTCCATCATCAGTAAAGTAATAGAAGGGGTCATCAACAGTGCTATCAAGCAGCACTTGCTTAGCAATAACCTGCTCACTGATGCCCAGTTTGGGTTCCACCAGGGCCATTCAGCTCCTGACCTCATTACAGCCTTGGTTCAAACATGAGCAAAAGAGCTGAAATCCCGAGGTGAGGTGAGAATGACTGCCCTTGACATCAAGGCAGCATTTGACCGAATATGGCATCAAGGAGCCCTAGCAAAACTGGAGTCCATGGGAATCAGAGGGAAAACTCTACGCTGGTTGGAGTCACACCTAGCACAAAGGAAGATGGTTGTGGTTGTTGGAGGCCAAACATCTCTGTTCCAGGACATCACTGCAGGAGTTCCTCAGGGTAGTGTCCTCGGCCCAACCATCTTCAGCTGCTTCGTCAATGACCTACCTTCCGTCATAATGTCAGAAGCGGGGATGTTCGCTGATGATTGCACAATGTTCAGCACCATTCACAACTCCTCAGATACTGAGGAGTCCATGTCCAAATGCAGCAAGACCTGGACAATATCCAGGCTTGGGCTGACAAGTGGCAAATAAGATTCATACCACACGAGTGCCAGGCAAAGACTATCTCCAACAAGAGAGAATCTGACCATCTCCCCTTGACATTCAATGACATTACCATCATGGAATCCTCCACTATCAACATCCCGGGGGTTACCATTGACCAGAAACTGAACTGGGCTAGCCAAATGAATACTGTGGCTATAAGAGCAGGTCAGAGGCTAGGGGTCCTGCAATGAGTAACTCACCTCCTGACTCTCCAAAGCCTGTCAACCATCTACAAGGCACAAGTGAGGAGTCTGATGGAATACTCTCCACATGCCGGGATGAGTGTAGCTCCAACAACACTCAAGAAGCTCAACGCCATCCAGGACAAAGCAACCTGCTTGATTGGCACCCCATGCACAAACATTCACCACCCCCACCACCGACGCACAGTAGCAGCAGTGTGTACCATCTGCAAGATGCACTGCCGGGATTCACCAAGGCTCCTTAGACAGCACCTTCCAAATCCACAATCACTACCACCTGGAAGGAGAAGGACAGCAGATAGATGGGAACACCATCACCTGGAAGCTCCCCTCCAAGCCACTCACGATCCTGACTTGGAAATATATCAGCCATTCCTTCACTGTCACTGGGTCAAAATCCTGGAACTCTCTCCCTAACAGCGCTGTGGGTGTACCTACACCACATGGACTGCAGTGGCTCAAGAAGGCAGCTCACCACCACCTTCTCAAGGGGCAACTAGGGACGGGCAATAAATGCTGGCCTAGCCAGTGACGCCCACATCCCAAGAGCGAATTTTTAAAAATCAGTGTTTTTGAAAGGCTCATCAACTCTGATGATTTAGGATTTAGCCCAAAACCTAAAATGCTGCCCAGCCTTTTTGCGTTCAATATAGCTTGTATGTTTTTTTAGTTTGTTTTCTTCACCCAATTAAGCCGGCCATATGCTCAGGTTCTTTCACCATCCTGTAATGAACAGGATGGAGTATTCAATATGTGCGCTTCAATCAAATCACGTTTTTAATTCCGAGCATTAACTTTAATTATACTGCATTACAGGTGGAGCGAGAACTTTAGTGGGGAGCTGATTGTATTGATTTTGGAATGAAGATTCAGACAAGACCTGGAACAAACCTACCGTTCTAAGCAGAAAATGCACAAAAGTTTCAGAAAGTGAATGATACAGAACCAAGCTGAGGATACAAAGGTCAATAAATTTTAAAAAAAAACAAGGAATTAAATGGGCAAAGTAAAGTCTTCGATTTGAAAGATAGGAAGTGAATACTGATGCAAATGATAAAACAAGTATAAGGGACCTTCCACACTTACAGTTTTAGCAAAAAATATATAGACTGCCTTAATTATCATGGAGTCTTACATCACAGAAGGAGGCCATGTGACCCATCAGCCCTGTGCCAGCCCTTTGAATGTGCTGTCCAATTAGTCCCACTGTCCTGCTCTTTCTACATAAACCGGCCATGCGTTCCTTGTCCAGTCGATATACAATTACCTTTTGAATGTTAATATTGACTCTGTTTCCACCGCCTCATCAAACATTGCAATTCAGGTCATAGCTTGCTGTGTTGAAAAAAAATTCCCCTCGTCAGCTTCACTGGTTCTTTTGCCAATTATCTTAAATCTGTATCTTCTTTAGCTACCACCACACCTGTCAGTGGAGACAGTTTGTCCCTATCTCTACTCTATCAAAATCCCTTTACCAATCCTTCTGACAGCTCCGTGCTATCTAATGCTTCTCTGATATCCAGTCTTGAACAAGCCACAATTGCCTCCAGTTAAATATTAAGAAGAGCAAAGTTATCTTTCTCAGACATGAGTACAATCTCTCTAACTTTAGCACTAAGTCTTATCTCTCTTCCACACCTCTGTGTCATGTTGAAACCTCCAAGTGAGCCTCCTCAACCCTGAGCTCAGTTTCTGACCCATTGTTCCCTCCATCACTAAGGACGCCCACATTCACCTCCAGAAAATTGCCCATTCAGGCCTGCCTTTTTCATCTGACACTGAAATCCTCATCCTGGCCTTTCTCAATTCCAGAAACAACTGCTCCAATGCTCTCCTGGCTGCCATCCCAACCTCTACCCTCCAATGGTTTCAGCTGATCCCAAATCCTGCTCCCTGTATGTTATCCCTCAGAAACTGCTGCTGACCCACCCCACCCCCCTGTCCTCACTGATATTGACTCCTGGACCTTCAGCCTTCAAATCTAATTGGGTCATCTGGGCATCTAAAAGAGTAGCAGAGTCTGCAGCAAGAAGAACAGGACTAAGCTTAGGATGACCTTCTCTTTGCACATGTAAGATCACGGGAGAATCATCACACGCATGTCTCAACCACACACAAAGAGGTCCATGCCATAGGCAGGCCCTTCCCTGAACATTTGATCTAGAGGACCAATTTTGGACTTTGCCCATGTTTTAAGATGCGATATCAATGGAGTTTGTTGTTGTTGAAAGAGTTTCGTTTTGATTCTGTTGGATTTAATTCCACCAAGGGAAGCTATTAGTATGTGTGACGTTAAGTTTACCAATATAACAATGTGTCTGCATGATCAGCACCCCATCCACCACCTTAAACATTCACTCCCTCAGCCACCGACGCACAGTAGCAGCAGCGTGTACCAGCTACAAGATGCACTGCATGAATTCACCAAGGCTCCGACAGCACCTTCCAAACTCATGGCCTCTACTGTCTAGAAGAACAAGGACAGCAAATATATGGGAACACCGGCAACTGCAAGTTCCGCACCAAGCCACAGGCCATCCTAACTTGGAACTATGTCGCCATTCCTTCTCTGTCGCTGGGTCAAAATCCTGAAACTCCCTTCCTAACAGCACTGTGGGTGTACCTACACCACACGGGCTGCAGCGGTTCAAGAAGACAGCTTGCCACCACCTTCTCAAGGGCAATTAGGGATGGGCAATAAATGCTGGCCTAGCCAGTGACGCCCACATCTCGTGAATGAATTTTTAAAAAGTTCAATGGGGAGGGTGGCCTAAAAGAGGGTTTTCAAGATGGTGAGAGGTTTTGATAGAATAGAGAGAGAAAAAATATTCCCTCCGGTAAGTGGGTCGATAACAGGTCATAGGTTTAAAGTCACTGAAAAAAGATCAAGAAGGGATATGATAAGTTTTTTCACTCAGTTGTCAGGATCTGGAATGCTTGAAAAGATGACGGAAGTTGATCCAAAATTAATTTTAAAAGGGAGCACGACAGAAACTTGAGGATAAGGAACTTATGGTCATGTTCTGCTTCTGTAGAGAGCCATGTATGAAGATGTCGTCCATGTGGCATATAACACCTTGCCTGCCCCGAACGATTGTGGACATCTCTGATATTGCAGCTCTCCCTTGGTTCTGCACAGGCTGCATGCTCTGATAATTGTCACAGATGGACTGTGATTAGCATGTGAAGCGTGTGTCAACATACATGTACCCTGGGAAGCTCTAGGACCTACATCTTAGGGGCTACACCTATCATTGTCTCTGATTACTAACCTTTATGGCTAGACCTCGCATGGCAGCGAGATACCCTCATAGGGCTGTTCCCCATTCGGAACTGCATCTGACCCTGCCATTGAAAATCAGCCTAAAGTTCTATTTCAACAAGTGTTGCTGATAAGTGTCGCAACTGTTTGACCTCCATGGCTAAGTCAGAATAGCATTTTCTGAAATGCTCAACCATGTGTATCATTGATGCCTGCTGTGCTGAACTACACATGGAGCAAATAGTTGACTCACGCTATTCAAGGGGTCACACAGAACCATAGAACCATAGAACACTACAGCACAGAATACAGGCCATTCGGCCCTTCTAGCCTGTGCCGAAATATTATTCCGCTAGTCCCACTGACCTGCACCCAGTCCATAACCAACCAGACCTCTCCATTCATGTATCTATCTAATTTATTCTTAAAACTTAAGAGTGAGCCCGCATTTACCACGTCAGATGGTAGCTCTTTCCACACTCTCACCACTCTCTGAGTGAAGAAGTTCCTCCTAATGTTCCTCCTAAACCTTTCCCCTTTCACCCTAAAGCCATGTCCCCTCGTGTTTATCTCTCCTAATCTGAGTGGAAAGAGCCTATTCGCATTTACTCTGTCTATACCCCTCATAATTTTGTAAACTTCTATCAAATCTCCCCTCATTCTTCTACGCTGCAAGGAATAAAGTCCCAACCTGTTTAAGCTTTCACTGTAACTCATTTCCTTAAGACCCGGCAACATCCTAGTAAATCTTCTCTGCACTCTCTCAATCTTACTGATATCCTTCCTGTAGTTAGGCGACCAGAACTGCAGACAATCCTCCAAAGTGGGCCTCACCAGTGTCTTATACAACCTCACCATAACATCCCAACTCCTATGCTCATACTTTGATTTATGAAGGCCAGTATGCCAAAAGCTTTCTTTACAACCCTGTCTACCTGTGACTGCACTTTCAGGGAATTATGTATCTGAACTCCCAGATCCCTTTGTTCCTCTGCACTCCTCAGTGCCCTACCACTTACTGTGTATGTCCTACCATGGTTTCTCCTTCCAAAATGCATATATATATAATATATTTCTTGTGTGAACGGCCAGCTCCCCCTTCATTTCTGGAACACATACCCTTACTGGGGAGGCTCTCTTTCTGTACAAGTTTTAAAGTTACAGTAATCCCTTTCCTGTTAGCGTGTTCAGGACTGCAAGGGTTAATGTGGGACTGGGAAAGCAGTACTGCCCACATTATGATATAAAGAGTCACATGGGAGTAGTAAAGTGTAGTGGTGAGTCTGGTAGAAGTTGGCATGAAGATAGCACCTATTCAGGACTGTATCCTGTATATATGTATATGTGTTATTAATAAACAGTTATTGTTCAACTATATAAGCCTCTAGACCCTTTCATGGGACAACAAACAACATTATAACAGGGTGGCAGCAGGTGAGGGATTCCAAACTCCCTAAGAATGAAGAAGTAAAGGAACTGCAATCTAACCTGAGAGAAGTTAATCCTCACTTGAAGACCTTCAATAGACAGCTGGAGATTGCCTAAGAAGCTCCATTACAGGCATGGAGCCTGAGGGGCAGAAGCAAGATCCAGTGTGCAGCATAAGAGGACTCTACCAGAGCATGTGGAGGTCCGTTGAGTGACCCGATCGAAAGCAGAGTCAAAGAACATAGCCAGACCACAAAAGGGTGAGCAAACACCAAAAAAAGACTGAAGTAAGCTTTTAACTTCGGCGCAATGATCAGGCAGCATTGGCAGACCGGTTGTTTTAACAAGCGCGGCTTGAAGAACACTGCAGATCAGATCCAGAGTCCGTGCCGTAACACATGGTGACCAAGTACAAACAAGTAAACAAAATTTTAAAGAGAAGTCTCAGCAAAAACATCAGCTTCAGTTGAATTCTTCAAGCTCAGGGAAGCAATTAGCTGGCCAGAAAGATTTGTTCAAAAGAATTTCTGCAGAATCGCTGAAGTTTCAAACAGCTCTCTAACCACAGCTAGAGCCCACTAAATCCTGACAAGTGCAGGAAGATAAAGAAGAAAGACGATTACTGCAGTGCCATTTAAAAAAACTATTAAAGCTGTACTCCACTGTGCTATAAACAGCCGTGGGTGGTAAATCAACGCTGCTAGGCTAGCTAAGGCAGATGGAAGGACTAGACCAGGTGCAAAATTGGGCGCTATGGGGAAGAAGATTTTTAAGAGATAGGATAGCATCAGGCTTGAATAAGAAAGCAGTGGCTCAACAAGTGAATATACCTTTATATTCAGTGGGTCCAACAGCCGATGACACAATTGCCAGACAAGGAATAAGTGATAAAAACAAAAATAAAAACAAAAATAAAAACAAAAAAACTGTGGATGCTGGAAATCCAAAACAAAAACAAAAACAGAATTACCTGGAAAAACTCGGCAGGTCTGGTAGCATCGGCGGAGAAGAAAAGAGTTGACGTTTCGAGTCCTCATGACCCTTCGACAGAACTTGAGTTCGAGTCCAAGAAAGAGTTGAAATATAAGCTGGTTTAAGGTGTGTGTGTGGGGGGGCGGAGAGAGAGAGAGAGAGAGAAGTGGAGTGGGGGTGTGGTTGTAGGGACAAACAAGCAGTGATAGAAGCAGATCAAGGAATAAGTGAAGCTTGCGATAACTTTGAAGAAGTCATGATGTCCTTTAACACCTACTTTAACATAAGTAGCAATAAAACTTTGGGCCAAACAAAATTTAACAAGGGTATCCAGAAGCCCAGGGAAGCTGTAGGCGCTTTCATAACTGAGTTATACTGATTGAATGGAGGCGGTGACTATGGTGACCTTAAGTTGGAGCTCATAAGAGACTGAATAGTACTGGGAGTGGCCGATGATATGCTTCAGATATACTCCAATCTAAAGAAGATCTGACTTTGGAAAAAAAAAATGTCCAAATCATCAGACAATCAGGCGTCCACCAGCAAAACCGATCCATTTTGTGTGGTGAAGTTAAACCGCGGGACACAGCAACCCCAACAGTCCAGCTCATACAGCAACAAAAGGACAAGGATACTCCAGAGCAAGGAAAGCAATACCCAAGCAAAACACAAGATGGTGGCACGCCAATGTCAGCGCCAAAAGACCTCACAGGCGCGAGCAGTGTCCAGCAATCTCTGTGCAGTGCCTTCACTGCAATTGCCTGGGACACTTTGGAAAGATGTGTAAGTCCAAGACCACGAGACGTGAGGAGGATCCCAAATGAGTCCATGAGATAGATAGGAACAAGCCCAACAATGCTTCTTGGGAGAAATTAAGAAAGGAAACAGGCAGGTGCAGCAAGCAATTAGAAAGGCAAATGGTGTGTTGGCCTTCATTGCAAGAGGATTTGAGTTCAGAAGTAGGGATGTCTTACTGCAGTTATACAGGGCCTTGGTGAGACCACACCTGGAGTATTCCATGCAGTTTTAGTCTCCCTACCTAAGAAAGGATATACTTGCCATAGAGGGAGAGCAGCGAATGTTCACTAGGCTGATACCAGGGATGGCAGGACTGTCGTACGAGGAGAGGTTGGTTCGACTGGGCCTGTATTCACTAGAGTTTGGAAGAATGAGAGGAAATCTGATTGAAATGTATCAAATTCTAACAGGGCTATAGAGACTAGATGCAGGGAGGATGTTTCCCCTGGTTGGGGAGTCTAGAACCAGGGGTCACAGTCTCAGGATATGGGGCAGGCCATTTAGGACTGAGATGAGAAAAGATTTCTTCACTCAGAGGGTGCTCATCCTGTGGAATTCTCTACTACAGAGTATATTCAAGAAAGAAATTGATAAATTTTTGAATATTAGGGCTATGGAGAGAAAGCGGGAAAATGGTGTTGAGATAGAGGATCAGCAATGATCATATTGAATGGCGGAGCAGGATCAATGGGCCAAATGGCCTACTCCTGCTCCTAGTTCCCATGTTTCTATCCCAGATTCCCACTTGGAATGCTGACACGTTTGTAAATGGTCACCTCACCAATTTTGAGTTAGACACAGGAGCCAGTGTGACAGTCCTGTCAGGTCAGGAACTGTGCCGAAAAGACCTCTCGCTACGAGCGACAGGTGCACCACTATATGATTCCATAGGAATCCAACTATTGGTCAGCGGCCTGATTCAAGATGGCTTGAACGGCAACAAGCAAATGCTCGAAATTCTGTATGTCATCCGCAAGCAATCCTTTTCTCTCCTGAGCAGAGATGACTGTGTTGACCTCAACCTCCTCCAAGTGACAGAAGATGTTAAAACAGTCACTGGAACTGGAGGCTCCCAAGAGATCCACCAGTGATAATGATCTCGAAGGAGACTTCAGTTCAGACTCGTTCTCACTCTTTGCAGTGGCGGTTATCCCAGCTCCTTTGTAGATGGCAGGAAATACTCTTCTGACCAGCCAAACCTCCAGATGAGCTTAGAACAGAAGATACAGAGGAGCAGCAGCAGTGGCAGAAGGATGAGCCTAAACTTCAGAGTCAGACAGTTGCTGTCACGGAATCTAGTGAAACTACAGCGATGAGGCCAGAGCTTCAATCTCACACCCACAACATGAAGACCATCCTGGAGCAGGAGAGAAGTGACCACCAACTCACCGGGACAAAGCTCAGGGAGGCACAAGTGCACAAGAAAGGTAAAGAGCGCAGCTTTAGAAACCAAACTGCAGGTTGGACTCAAGGGTGAGGAACATACAAACATGAGGGAGGTAAACCTGCGACTGGCAGGAAGAACATGGTGGACCTTACCAAGAAAGAAAACCTGAGCCCACTCTCTGAATGAACAGAGCGAACATTTCCTCCGGACAGAGAGGGATAAGTCCACGGTGTCTGACCAAGGAAGACAGGTTATTGACAAAGTAAAATGCCACACTAAGGAGCGCAAAAAGCGAACCAGATGTTGACATTTGAGTGTCTGAAATGTCAAGTACAACAGCTTCAGCTCCAGGCCAACAAAGTCAGCCCAAAGCAGTGGAGACGACGACACCCCCCAAACTTGAAAAGAACGAGATCTGGACGAGCCTTAAAGCCTCCAGGCCGTTTGAATCTGTGAGGTCAGGGACTTGGGGGGAGAAGGGGTAGCGTGTAAATATTATTTTAAGTATATTTGGGTGAAGGCTTGGGGGAAGGTGCAGTATTAGGGTGTTCATGGCTGTAAGGGTTAATATGGGATTGGGGAAATGGTACTGCCCACATTATAATATAGAAAGTCACATGGGTGTGGTAGAGTGCCGCAGTGAGCCTGGTAGAAGTCAGCATGAAGATAGCACCTAGTCAGGGCCGTATCCTACATATACATATATAGTTATGTGTTATTAATCAACAGTTATTGTTCAACCACACAAGACTCTTGACCTCTTCATATCAACATACAATATCCAACTCCACCTGCCCCACACCACCCCTTAAACAGGATCAATTTCATCACATTACCACTTCTCTTCAGCTCTGAAGAAGGGCTATATGGACTCGAAACGTTAACTCTATTTCTCCCTCCACAGATGCTGCCAGCCCTGCTGAGTATTTCCAGCATTTTCTGTTTTTGTTTCAGATTTCCAGCATCTGCAGTATTTTGCTTCTATCTTAGTGTTCAATTCACTGCCATTTCTCTTCCAGGAATGTCACAATGTTGTTCTTTCACACAATGCCACCCTTGTTCTGCTATTATCACATTCAGCGTTCTTAATTTCATGCCACTATCAGCACCTTTTTAAACACTAACCACCACCATTCACACTCCCTTTGTCTTTTAGTTCATGACATCCTTGTCAATCCCTCCTTTGTCCCCACCTATCGATGGCTTTCCATCCAGCTCCGCCTGCCCCACAACCCCACCCCCTCCTTATACAGTATAAATTGCATCACATTTCTTCAGCTCTGAAGAAGGGTCGTATGGACTCAAAACGTTAACTCTGTTTCTCTCTCCACCGATGCTGCCAGACCTGCTGAGTTGTTCCAGCATTGTCTGTTTTCCCTGACATCCAGCTTGTTTTCTTCATATGTGGCTGCTTCCACTGTTTGTAGTTCTTTTTCATTGCCCTTGAGAAGATGGTGGAGAGCTGCCTTCTTTAATGCATCTGACTGGCTTGCAACGTCATTTCAGAGGGCAGTTAAGGGTCAACCATATTACTGCGGAGTCACATATAGACTAGATCAGGCAACGATGGCAGATTTCCTTCCCGAAAGGATGTTAGCAAACCTACAACAATCTGGTATTTCATGGTCACCATTACTGAGTGCAGTGTTCAATTGTTCTGTGTTTGATTATGTAAGTCTGGTGACTGATCTGGGCTCATTCTGCTTGATTGGTTAAGCCTGGGTGTGGACTCAGAGCAAAGTGAGCAGACACCACAAGAAGCTACTTGAAGCTGAGCTTGAGTGCAGACATTTTGCGATTGCAGAGATATTTTAAAACACTTGTAAATAAACCTGTTGTACACTTAGGGCACAGTCGTCCCAGATTTGCATTAAGTGCGGTAGCGGGCGAGTAATATTTTACCCGCCGGCCACAATGCTGGCTTTTCACACCATATCACCCCAAACCCACCACATTAATTATGCATTTCTGGGAAACATGCCGTTTCCATGGCTGGCGGGCGGGTTCTCATTCGCCCGCCACACCATCACCTTGCCACTTGATCATGCTGGGTGCCATATTTAGAGTCCAGTCATGCGCACACCTCCCAGTGCTTCCAGCCCATGACAGCATGTCTCTGAAAGGCAAGAAGACTGCAGCCCCCAGATTTAGTGACGCTTCCCTCCAGTGCCTTTTGAACATCGTGGGTGTCCCCTTGTGAAGACTTCTGCCACCAATCTGGCCGCAGGACGGGCGGATACATCATCAATCCATCATGGGAGGCGGTGGCAGCGATGGTCAGTGCCAATGCCCTGCAAAAGGGACAACCACCCAGTGCAGAAAGAGGATGAATGATCTCCTCCGTTCCACCAGGGTAACTCACTCTTCTCATTACTCTCAACTCACACACTCACAAACCCATCATCACATCCACAGGGATCTCACACCACAAGGGACAACACCACTGACTCTCACACACACCCTCACATCTCCATCAGGCTCATACCCTCTGGAGCTCACATCCTCATCCTGTCCATGTCTCTGCTCACCACACAAACATTCCCCTCAGTTCCATGTGTCCTGCTCACACTCTCTCCATCTGTTTTCATGCAGGAGAAGCTGGCTCACATCAGCAGGGAGAGGTCCCAGACCGGGGGGTGGAGTGGTCCACATTAGGCCCCTCACTCACTTTGAGGAGTGTGCCATCGCGCTGACTGGTGAGGACAGGGACCGTGCCTGTGGTGACAGTGAGGTCAGCGGTGAACACCCACGTGAGGATCCTGCACCACATCATCCCTCTCTCAACGCAACTGTGAGTGTCTCTCTCTCTCCTGCTTTTGACTCTGCTGCCATGCACTCATTATCTCTACTTTGGGTCACAGGGAGCTCTGCCAAGTGACCGACACCTTCAGCCAGGCAGTCCCTCAGCTCCATCCACATCCTCATCTCCAGCCAAGAGGACACCTCCTCCATTGAAGAGCTGGAAATAAGCAGCCTGGAAGACCCATCACAGCGCTTACCCACACCCTGCACCAGCGCAGAGACACACACCTCGGTGGGACATAGATCTAGAGCAGGCTCGGGTTCACAATCTGGTGGTCACCACATAGACACGTGTCTGCAGCAGGAGGAGGCAGGTTCAGCTGATCTCCCTGGTACTCGGAGGACTGCTGGGGAAGAGGCATCTGTGAGGCCCGAGTCAGATGATGAGCCTCTGGAATCAGCCTTCCCACTCATCCTGGAGAGTTAGCAGAAGGTGGGGGGACATCACGCTGAGCGGTTGGAAGCCTTCAACAGAGTGGCACACGAGTCGGAGGAATGTGTCCGCCTGCTCTCTCATAAAGTGGTGCCCACATGTGCGTGTATGGAGGTCTCCTTGGGGAGGATGGCCGACACCATGGAGACTCTGGTCCAGCAGAATGCAGAGATGCACGCAGACCTCCACTATACTGTGGGAGCCATGGGTGAGTTCCTGCAGTGGCAACCCAAGAGGAAAACGGGGCACGTCAAAGTTCCTCCAGGTGCTCCTTCCCCTCAAGGAGTCAGGCCAGGGTTCTTAGGCACCCGAAGGGAGGAGGAGCAGCAGCTGGACACCCCTGGGTCATCCACTCAGGAATCTCAGAGGCTGTCCGCTCCCTCCAAGTCCCCTTTGCCTGTGACCCCCCCTCAACCTCATCCTCTGTCACTGCAGAGGGAGCAGCTGGACAACGAGTGATTCTGGAGGGAGAAGTGTGTGTGTGACAGGGCCTTTTGGAGCCTCGTGCAAGCCTCTCCCACACACTCGGATCGTTCAGGTATCACACTCACCTCAATGCTGCCTGCTGGGGTTCACTTTCAGTTGTCCATCTGAACTGACCTGTATCTCCGCCCACCCACTGACCACACTCCCATCCAGTACCTGCTCTCACCCACCACGACTCTCATTTTAATTTCCATTTGGACAGTGTGGTCTAGATTTGGTTTTTTGTCAGCTCCCCCATCCTCTGCACTACCCCAGTCACCCATTTCCTCTCCTCCATCACTGTTGACCCCACTCCGGCTTCACCTTCCACTTCCCCTCCGTGACCCACCAGCCACACCCCTTTTCCTTCGGGGATGTCCAGGTGAACGTGCACGTTCCCTTCCTTCCTGAAAATCCCACCCCATCCACATTAACCTCCCCAACCTCTTCCTCCACACCCCCAGGGTCCGTGTCTACCTCCGAGTCCCCACCAACCACACTCATCGTCCCTTCTACCCATACCGTCGAACCCTCACCCTCCCACACTACCGCATCACTCTGCCCTCGATCATTCTCACCATTCCCTCATGCCAGGTCCACCCTCGGATCACTCCCCAAGAGACAGTCATGGACACATCAGACCCCTCCCTTGCATGTTCACCTGGATATCTGCCCCCCACCCCCCTCCTGGAACCCCATCCTCCCTCCAGACCCCTTCTCACCTAGAACCCCTTCCCCCCTCTGGACCCCATTCCACACCCCCCCCCACATGCCCTGCCCCCCAGAACCCCTTCTCCCCCCCTTAATCCTTTCCCCCTCGCCCCGGACACCCACCCCTGCCCTGCTTTGTCTATCCCCCGTCCTCACTCCCACAGACCCACTTATTTCTTCCGCCACCCATAGTCCTTCATGCCCAACCTCTTCCTCCAACCTTACTCCCTCCCCCTTCCTAACTCCCTCTGTCACTCTTACCTCTTTCTGCAGCTTTACTCCTTCCCCCTTCCCAACTCCTTCCTCTACCCTTAATTCTTCCTCCACTCTTTCTCCCTCCCCTCTCTGTATTCCTTCCTCTCTCCAGACTCTCTTTCCTTTCCGCCCTCCTTCCTCCCCCTGGACTCTCCCCCACCCCGACCCCCACCCTCCCTACACTCCTTCTTCCCTCTGAATTCCTTCCCTTACACATTCTACTGCCCTTTTACCCCTATCTCCCCAGTTGCCACCTTCTCCCCCATTACTCCCTCCTCTCCCGTACTCCCTCCTCCTCCCAACCTCCAGTCGACACCTTCATTTCCCCCCTCCCAGCCTCACCCCCCACAATACCTTCATTCCCCGCCCCCAACTTCACCCACCCAACATCTTCATTCCCTCCTCCCAATCTCAAATCTCCCTGACACCCCTTCCTCTCCCAGTCGATCCTAGGCCTTCTTCTCCCACCCCCTTGGCCAACATCAGTTGGGAGCATCAGCAGTGACTTTCCAACTTCCCTGAGCTGCATTGCAGTGGAGCCATGTCCATGAGAATCCACCCAGGACATCATGCACGTTCCTCCAGGGTCCAGCACCTTCCGCTCCTTGGATGTCCGCGATGTGAGCAAGGCCCTGGCGGTAAGTCCCGACTTTTGCACGTCACACTTGTCAAGACGTGTTCTGTACCGACGTGTTTTCCCGCCGACGTGGGTAGATGATCCAGCGCTGGGGGATGAGTCTGGCAGGCTGGCCCTATAATGATACGCTGATGTATTACAATGGGGTTCCCGACGTCCAATTGCGGGGAATATAGCCCACCATCGACGGGCTGAGCGGACAATCGCAAACTGGTTTCACGTTGTGAAACCGATTTCTGGCCTTCACACCATATTGTCCACTCACGCCACCGAACACGCCCGACGCCAGTGGGCACGGGCGATTCCACCCTTAGAAACTAGAGTCATCTTTACATTGCTCTGAGATCTATAAAATATACAACACTGAGACTGACCTTTTATTCCAGATTTATTGAATTACCTGTATTTAAATTGCTGGAAAAAGATGCACGCTGTCAAAGGCTGACTGGTTGGCAAGTGGATTCTGTTTGTCAGAGGCATTGCTATGGAGCATGTCTGATGCCAGAACCGGTCCACGACCAATCATGGCCGATCATGACCAGTTCTGCAGAACATGAATGGGCTAAATTGCTACAACCAGTTTTGAGTAAGTTTACCACATACCCAGTGAAGGAATCCTTCACATTTGCAAAGAGCATACAGGACTTGCATTACAATAGTGATGCCATGTCCATCTGCTCAATTGACATTGCTGGCCTATTCACCACTCAAGGAAGCCACAGAGGCGTCGCGTCACTATATCGTGACGATCTAGACCCACCTCCACTGTGTGAATCGGTATTCATTGAACTTATGAACTTGGCAACTCACGCAGTTGAGTTCAGTTTTGTCGATACCATGTTTGCCCAAATAGATGGTGTTGCCATGCTCCAGTCCCTGCTCTCGCAAACATCTTTGCTGGTTCCATGAGAAATGTGTCTTCGATGGAATGACACCCAACCTCCTACTCTTTTCATATTGCCGATATGTAGATAACATATAGATAATCCGCAGCTGCACGTAAGAATTTCCTTACACGCTTTAATGGGCTGGAAGGTTGTTATCTCAATAATTTGAACAACAGGTGAAGCTAGTCGTTTCATGCTGCTACTGTTCAGTTTCAACACAAGTTGTGTTCAGAGAAGGTTTACTAGAATAATACCTGGAATGGGAGGGTTGTATTATGAGGAAAGGTTGAACAGGCTAGGCTTGTATCCGCTGGAGTTTAGAAGAGTAAGAGGCGACTTGAAACATAGAGGATTCGGAAGGGCCTTGACAGGATGGGTGTGGAAAGAATGTTTCCTCTTGTGGGAGAATCTAGGGGTCATTGTTTTAAAATAAGACAGAGATGAGGAGAACTTTTTTCTCTCAGAGAGTTGTGAGCCTTTGGAACTCTTTTCCTCAAAAGGCAGTGGATGCAGAGTTTGTGAATATGTTTAAGGCAGAGCCAGATAGATTCTTGATAAGAAAGGTTATCAGGAGTAGGTGGGAATGTGGATTCAATCAGAGCAGCCATGATCTGATTGAATGGCAGAGTAAGCTTGAGAAGCCGAGTGGTCTGCTCCTGTTCCGAATTCATATGTTCACACTAACAGGGTGCTGCCATCAAGCCAAAAACATGTTCTACCTATTGCATAAATGAATAACATGGTATATGAATTTCAGTGCCAGTGTGCTGCTAGGTACGTAGTCTGTACGTCCCAAAGACTTGAAGATCATATAAAACAGCATATCCCTTCAGCTGTTCGCAATAGGCAAGGTACCAACTGTATCCAACTGGCCCATGCTTGTGAATCTCAAAACACAATGTCCAATGTTAGATGTGATTGGACAACATTTACTAAACAATCCTGAGTGTGCTAAGAATTATGCTGACAACCAACTTAAGATGGTCAGTCAGGCTCGCAACGTGTTGCACTTATGTGTACTAAAAGCTACATAATGTAATGCACAGGACCCTGTTCTATGCACACACAGAGAACATGTACAATCATTGCAGCTATTTTAGCCAAACAAAATAGACCGACAGTCATTCTCTGGTTCATTCCCCAGGGCAATGCCTTGACTAATCAGAGTCAACCTGCTAGGTTTGAATTTAAACAAAGATTTGCAATTAACTTGTCAGTCATCTGTTAACTGGTGCATTCTCCATGGCAATACCTCCAGCAATTAGAGTCCACTTTCCAACCTATCAGCACTCTCTTCTCATGAAGTGTAAATTCTTGACCCCTTGGTTATTTTTGCAAACTGTCCTGATGAGTGCAAGATAAAAAGCTTCGACAACGTGCCTTTCTTCAACAATACTCGAGCTCTGTCCTATCAAAACGACAATTTGAATTTAAATTTTGCAGCTGCCATAGTAGTGACTGTGGATCATTATCCCAATAATATAATTACTATGCAACCATACTGTTCAGATATTATCACCAACAGAGTCATGGCCGATACCTATTGATTTGCAAGGATTGCATAGCACCTGCACATTAACGGATGAAAATCCATTCTGATTATGCCAGGGCATTGCTACATGGGAGCATCATTGGGAAAACATTTTGACATAGATTTGACGCGTCCACTTGACTAGAATCAATCTTCAAGACTTGAACCTAATAATATGTTTCTCGTGAGCTCCACAGAATGTAACTTTCCAGTTAAAGGGAGCTGAAATATTTGATACAGTTACCTTTCTATGTCACTGGAACCACTTAAAGAATTATTATAAATCAATCTCTCTGTGATATTTAATTACCATAAAGGTTTTTTTTCCCTCAATGTGATGGGATTAGTAAGGCTATTAACTTACTGGTAACTTTATAATTAGAAAATGAGCTAACCTGATGGGACAGCTCTGTAAGTTCTTATGATAAATGAGGTGACAGGGAGTTAAGACAGAAAAATGCCTTTATATTGATGTAATTGTTTTGGCCTCATTTTGAACTGCGTGATTCTGTCAAAATGGATGTGAAGATTTCTTTTTGAAGATTTTTCCCTGAAACATCCCTCGTTGCTTCAGTGGAGCAAGAAGAATCTCTGTCTTGAGTCCCTCAACAACCCTGACACAGTGGAGCTTCACATGTATCTCCTGAACCTTACAGCTGTAATGTTGCCCAGTTGAGATGCATATAGGGTATTTGGTCTTATTTACTGGGGCTGACACTCTCTGTGCCACAATTTGTAACGAATGTTGTACATCAGATCTTAGAGAGAAGAGATGCCCTTCCATCGATCTTACCCACGTTGTGAGGTTGCTCAATTTTTTGAATCCAAACTCACTCAGTACATCCAGACCTTGCTGTGTACAACTGCCCAATGGATCCAAATATAAATGATGCACTATGCACCTGAATTGTTTAGTGTGTAACAAAGAAAGAACTTTGATCTATGTTGTAACTTTATGTCCTTAGCATATTTCAAGCACATTCATGCCCTCCACAGCCAATTGATTACTTTTGAAGTGTGGGCACTGTTGTCACGTAGGCAAATGCAGCAGCCTGTTTGCATACGGTAAGCTCCCACAAACATCAACGAAATGAATGACTGGATAATCTATTTTGGCGATGTGAGCTGAGGGATAAATGTTCACCAGGATCCCAAGGAGAACCGTAGAACCATAGAAAAGTTACAGCACAGAAGGAGGCCATTCGGCCCATCTTTCCATGCCAGCCTGAGGACACCCAGGTGCCCTTTCTAATCCCACCTTCCTGCACCCGGCCCATAGCCCTGCAGCTTACAGCACTTAAGCTGCAGATCCAGGTACTTTTTAGAAGAGTTCAGAGTTTCTGCCTCTAACACCAACTTGGGCAGCGAATTCCAGACACCCACTACCCTCTGCGTAAAAAAAGTTCTTCCTCATGTCCCCCCTACACCTTCTGCTACTTATCTTGAATCTATGTCCCCTGGTTCTAGAATTCTCCACCAAGGGAAACAATTTTATCCTGTCCACTCTATTTATTCCCCTCATAACTTTGTACGCCTCAATCAAGTAACCTCTCAGCCTTCTTTGTTCCAAGGAAAATACCCCCAACCTATCCAATCTCTCTTTGTAGCTACACTTTTCTAACCCTGGCAACATTCTTGTAAACCTCCTCTGCACTCTCTCCAGAGCTATTACGTCCTTCCTGTAATGTGGTGGCCAGAACTGCTCACAATACTCCAGTTGTGGCCTCACCAGTGTTTTATACAATTCCAACATTATATCCTTACTTTTATATTCTATACCTCTGCTAATGAAGGATAGCATTCCATATGCCTTCTTTACAATCTTGTCTACTTGAAATGCTGCCTTCAGGGACCTGTGTACTTGTACGCCAAGATCTCTCACTTTATCTACCTCTCTTAGTATATTCCCATTTATTGTGTAATCCCTGTAACTGTTTGATCTCCCTAAATGCATGACCTCCCAAAGGTATGACCTCACACTTCTCTATGTTAAAATCCATCTGCCACTTTACCGCCCACTCCACCAACCCATCAATATCGTTTTGGATATTATGGCTATCCTCTACACTATCCACTACTCAGCTAATCTGCAAATTTCCCAAACGTGCCCCCCATGTTCACGTCCAAATTGTTTATACATAACACAAACAGCAAGGGTCCCAACACCAAGCCCCATGGAACAACACTTGAGACAACTTTCCATTCGCAAGGGCATCCATCGACCATTAGACTTTGTTTCCAGTTACAAACCTTTTATCCAGTTTGCAACATTACCCTGAATCCTATGGGCTTTTATGTTCCTGACCAATCTGCCATGTGGGACCTTGTCAAATGCCTTGCTAAAATCCATGTACACAACATCCACTGCACTACCTTCATCAACCCTTCCTGTCACTTCCTCAAAGAATTCAATCAAATTTGTGAGGCAAGACCTTCCTTTCACAAATCCATGTTAACCATCCCTGAATAGTCCACGCCTTTCCACATGACAGTTAATCCTATCGCTCAGGATTGATTCTGCTAATTTGCTTACCACCGATGTAAGACTAACTGGCCTATAATTGTTTGGCATTTTCTTTGATCCCTTTTTAAACAATGAAACTACGTTTGCATTTCTCCAGTCCTCTAGTACCTCCTCTGTATCTAGTGAAGATTGGAAAATCATCCTCAGAGCATCTGCTATCTCCTCCCTGATTTCCTTCAGCAGCCTCGGACACAATCCATCTGGCCCTGGTGACTTATCAACTTTCAAGGATTTCAACCCTTCGAGTACTTCCTCTCTCTTTATGACTATCCCGTCCAGTATCTCGCAGTGTTCCTCCTGGACTACTATATCTACATCCTCCATTTCCTTTGTAAACACGGAGACAAAATATTCATTCAAAATCCTTCCCACAGCCTCTGCATCTACACACAAGTTTCCATCTTCATCTCTGATAGATCCCACTTTTTCCTTTACTAATCTTTTAGCATTCCCTGCTCTTCTTAAAAATAGTGACATGGAATCTCTTATGCCCACCTGAGAGGGCAGAAGGTGCTCTGGTTTAATGTCTCATCTGAGAGACAAGACTGACAGGGCAGCTGTCCCTCAGTACTACACTGGAGTTTCAGCCTAGATATTTTTATGCTCAAGTCTCCGGAGTAGACTTTGAATTCACAACCTTCTGAGGCACAGGCAAGAGTGCTACCCACTGAACCATGGCTAACATGGGTAACACAATGTCCATGTGGTCACCTAGACAGGGTTAATGCACTGGAGGTAAAACTATTCCATGATTGTCGGACACTGCCTCTCCCCACTCAACTACCAGCGAAACGAATGCTTGGAAGAGCATTCGACCATCAGGTATCAAAGATCTGAATTCATACCACAAACCTATATTCTGTCCATCTCACGAGTACATCAGGAATGAGACACATAACCATTATAATATCATCTCTCCATACGAACATAGATTGAAACTTAATTTAAAAATGGCACCCAATTTAAGTATTATAGCTCGAGGCAAAGTCACTGTAATGGGGAAGAGATGTGTTGGGATGGCAACCATCTGATTAGCATCAGCAGTGTATAGAGGGACTCGTGCTTTTGCACAGCTATTTTATTTAAAGTGACAGATGTATCAAAAATTAATTTGAAAAACTATGTAAAGGGTTGATAACCAGAGGACACAGATTTAAGGTAACTGGCAAATGAACCAGAGGGGAGATGAGGAGAATTTTTATTAAACACAGTGAGTTGTTACGAAATGGAATGTGTGGCCTGAAAGGGAAGAAATGGTATTTTTCAGAATATTATGGAATTTTTATGGAGTTGGTAGATATAACATGAGGCCACCTGGCAAAAATGTTATTTCACTTCTCTCTCTGGAAACACACATAAACAGCCCTTAGAAATGTCGTAGTCTCCTGGCCCTGACTGCCACGTTGACATTCCTAAATCAATAGATGGTGTCTTGTGCCCTCTTATCGAAGCGAGCGTCTCGTAAAGGCTGACAAATGGCTCCCAGCATGGGGTAAACTAAAAGATGACCTTGCGCTAACGTGATGAACAGGAGGGAGGTGATGCCTTGGATACTGGTCCTGCTCTCACTGGCCAGAGCTAATTGAACCAATGATTCACACAGGATAAACAAAAAGCCCCTAGAAATAAAGTAATTTAATGTATGCTTGGAGGAAGAGAGCAGTCCTCATGAGGCAGCTGACTTCTTTGGTTGGAAGAAGACAGGGGGAGGAGATTCTTAATGGTTCGGCTAGTGAGCAGAAGGCTGACCCCCCAAGTACAGAGATCAACACAATCTGCACCATCCATCCATTTTCCCTCCAGGCTCAGTAAATCACTCTGAGCTATCATGGTTCATAGGCGTTTCCTATCTTTTTAGCTTACGTATCAGATCTAAACTATCACTCCTTAATAAGCTTCATAAACTACCTTAAAATCCATTATGAGTTCTCGTCTAACCATTTTGGGAAATCTGTGACCCCCCCCCCCCCACCCCGCCAAGGCATAAAACTTCCAATAGCTGCAAGCAAATTTAATAGTAGCTTTCAAAAGGGAATGCAATAAATATTTGAAAAGGCGAAAATTGCAGTGTTATGCAGAAAGAGTGGGACCAAAATCTTTGTAACACATAGGATTAAATAGAGCACACAGTGCAGAAACAGGCCAGTCAGCCCAAACAGTCCATACCAGCGTTTAGGCTCCACTCAAATCACTTAAGCCTTCTTTATCCAACTTTATCAGCATAATCCTCTATTCCCATCCCACTCTTCTGCTAATCTAGCCTTCCCTTAAATACATCTATACTGTTTGCCTCAAACAGTCTCTGTGGTAGCGAGTTCCACATTCTCATCACTCTTTGGGGAAAGATGTTTCTTCTGAATTCTCTATTGGATTTCTTGGTGATTATTTTAAATTGATGGTCTCTATTTTACTCTTCCTCACAGGAGGAAGCTCTCTCTCTCTCTGTCAAGTGAATCAAAACTTCTCATAATTTTAATAAAAGACCAGTGTCTTTCTGTATCCATTTTTAGAATACGATGATCAGAACTGTACACAGTCGTTCAAGTGTGGTCTATCCAAGTTTAGACACAAGTTTAGCATAAGAACTGATTTTCAAAGAGCCAGAACATGCACAATGGGCCAAATAGCCTCATTCTGTGCTGCATGATTCTAAGATTTTTGGGTTTCTTTATTCATTCATGGGATGTGGGCGTCACTCGCTAGACCAGCATTTATTGCCCATCCCTAGTTGCCCTTGAGAAGGTGGAAGTGGGCTGCCTTCTTGTATTTCTCTAGTGCATGTGGTGTAGGTATACCCACAGTGCTGTTAGGGAAGGAGTTCCAGGATTTTGACCCAGCGACAGTGAAGGAACGGCGATATATTTCCAAGTCAGGATGGTGAGTGGCTTGGAGGGGAACTTCCAGGTGGTGGTGTTCCCATGCGTCTGCTGCCCTTGTCCCTCTAGATGGTAGTGGTCATGGGTTTGGAAGGTGCTGTCTCAGGGAGCTTGTTGAGTTCCTGAAGTGCGTATTGTAGATGGCACAAAATCCTGCCACTGTGTCGGTGGTGGAAGGGGTGAACGTTTGTGGATTGGGTGCCAAGCAAGTCAGCTGCTTTGCCCTGGATGGTGTCCAACTTCTTGAGTGTTGTGGGAGCTATTGAGATCAGGAATGAGAGAAAAGGCCAGATGAATGCGTGGCTGGAGAAATGGTGTAGGAGGGAGGGATTTAGATTCCTGAGGCTTTGGGACCAATTATGGTGAAGGTTGGACCTGTACAAGCTGGACGGGGTTGCACCCCAGCAGGACTAGGACCACTATCCTTGCAGGGGTATTCTTTAGTACTGTGGGGGTAAGGTTTGGACTAGAGTGGCAGGGGGACGGGAACCTGAATGGGGAGATACAAGAGAGGGAAACAAAGGTAGAAATGAAAGGGAGAAAAGTAAAAAGCAAAATGGAAGACAGAGGAAACAAGTGCAAGCAGCAAATAGGGCCATAGTACAACAAAATGTGTCAAAGTGTTTAAAAGACAAATCTAAATACACTTTATCTGAATGCACGGAGCATTCGCAATAAGGTAGACCAATTAACAGCGTAAATAGATGTAAATAGGTACGATATGATTGCGATTATGGTGACATGGCTGCAGGGTGACCAAGGCTGGGAACTGAATATCCAAGGGTACGCGACAGGGAGTAGGGAGGACAGACAAAAAGGAAAAGGAGGTGGCGTGGCATTGTTAGTTACGGATTAACTCAGTGTGTTAGTGAGAGAAGATATTGGCTCAGAAGGTCTAGATGTAGAATCAGTCTGGGTGGAGCTAAGAAACAACAAGGGGTGGAAAACATTAGTGGGAGTTGTCCAAAGGCCTCCAAACAGTACTGGTAAGGTGTGGGGCAGCATAAACATGAAATAGAGATGCATGTAACAAGGGTGCCACAGTAACCATAGATGACTTTAATCTACATATAGACTGGGCAAACCAAATTAGCAATAATACTGTGGCGGACGAATTCCTGGAATGTGTATGAGATGGTATTTTTAGACCAGAATGCCAAGGAATTGGTTAGGGAATAGGATACCCTAGATTTGGTATTGTGCAACGAAAAGAGGTTAATTAATAACCTTGTTGTCCTTTAGGGATCTTGACCGTAACATGAAGTAGTCTGGTCTGAAACGCAGGTCCTAAATCTTAACAAAGGAAGTTACAAAGGTATGAGATATGAGTTGGCTAAGATAGATTGGGGAACTTCATTAAAAGGCATGATGGTGGATAAGCAATGACTAATATTTAAGAATGAATGCAAGCATTGCAACAGTTATACATTCCTTTCTGGCACAAAAACATAACAGGAAAAGCAGCCCGACCATGGCTAAAAGAAGAAATTAAGGATAGTATTAGATCCAAAGAGGAATCATATAAAGTTGCTAGAAAAAGTAGCAAGCCTGAGGATTGGGAGCAGTTTAGAATTCAGCAAAAGATGATGAAGAGATTGGTTAAGAGGGGAAAAATAGAGTATGAGAGTAAACTTGCAAGGAACATCAAAGCGGACTGTAAAAGTTTCTATGAATATGTAAAAAGAAAAAGATTATTGAAGACAAATGCAGGTCCCTTACTGACCAAAACAGGAGAATTTATAATAGAGAACAAAGAAATAGCAGAGCAATTAAACAACTACTTTAGTTCTGTCTTCACAGAGGAAGACACAAATAACTTCCCAGAAATACTAGGGAACCAATGGTTTAGTGATAAGGAGGAATTGAAGGAAATTAGTATTACTAAAACAATAATGTTGGTGAAATTAATGGGACTGAAAGCCGATAAATCCCCAGGGCCCGATAATCTACATCCCAGGGTACTAAAGGAGGTGGCCATGGAAATATTGGATGTTGGTTGTCATCTTCCAAAATTCTGTAGATTCTGGAACAGTCCTGACAAATTGGAGGGTGGCAAATGTAACCCCACTGTTTAAAAAAGGAGGGAGGGAGAAAACAGCAAATTGCAAACTGGTTAGCCTAACATCAATAGTAGGGAAAATGCTACAGTCCATTGTAAAGAATGTGGTAACAGGGCATGTAGAAAATATCAGTGGGATTAGACAAAGTCAACATGGATTTATGAAAGGGAAATCATGTTTGACAAACCTTCTGGAGTTTTATGAGGATGTAACTAGCAGAATAGATAAGGGAGAACCAGTGGGTGCGGTGTATTTGGATTTTCAGAAAGCTTTTGAAAAAGACCCACATAAGAGGTTAGTGTGAAAAATTAAAGCACTTGGGATTGAGGGTAATAAATTGCTTGAGGGTAATATACAGAGAGTAGGAATAAATGGGTCTTATTCGGAATGGCAGGAGGTGACTAGTGGGGTACGGCAGGGGTCAGTGCTTGGGCCCCAGTTATTCACAATATATATCAAATGATTTGGATGAGGGAACCAAATGTAATATTTCCAAATTTGCTGATGACATGAAACTTGATGTGAATGTCAGTGATGAGGAGGGTTTTAAGGGGCGTCATGGTGATTTAGACAGGTGGAGTGAGTGGGCAAGTGCATGGCAGATGCAGTATAACGTGGATAAGTGTGAAGTTATCCACTTTGGTAGGAAAAACAGAATGGCAGAGTATTATTTAAATGGTGATAGATTGGGAAATGTTGATGTACAAAGGGACCTGGGTGTCCTTGTACACCGATCACTGAAAGCAAGCATGCAGGTGCAGCAAGCAGTTAAGAAGGCAAATGGTATGTTGGCCTTCATTGTGAGAGGACTTGAGTACAGGAGCAAGAATGTCTTACTGCAGCTATACAGGGCCTTGGTGAGACTGAACCTGGAGAATTGTGTGCAGTTTTGGTCTCCTTACCTAAGAAAGGATATACTTGCCATAGAGGGAGTGCAGTGAAAGTTCACCAGTCTGATCCCTGGGATGGCGGGATTGTCGTATGAGGAGAGATTGGGCCGACTAGGCCTGTATTCACTGGAGTTTAGAAGAATGAGGGGGAACCTCATTGAAATGTATAAAATTCTGACAGGGCTGGACAGACTGGATGCGGAGTGATATTCCCATGGCTGGGGGGTCCAGTACAAGGGGCAGCAGTCTCAGGATATGGGGTAGGCCATTTAGAACTGAGATGAGGAGAAACTTCTTCACCCAGAGGGTGGTCAACCTGTGGAATTCTCTGCCACGGAAGGCTCTGGGGGCCTTTCTGAAGGAAATAGATAGATTTTTGGACTCCAAGGGTGTCAAGGGGTATGGAGAGCACAGGAGTACTGTGTAGAGATAGAGAATCAGCTATGATCATATTGAATGGCTGGGCAGACTCAAAAGGCCAATTGGCCTACTCCTGCTCTTCTTTTCTATGTTTCCATCTTTCCATTACTTCACTGATGATTGAGAGTAGACTGATGGGCAGTGATAGGCCGGGTTGGATTTGTCCTGCTTTTTGAGTACAGGACATACCTGGGCAATTTTCCACAAGGCCGGGTAGATGCCAGTGTTGTAACTGTACAGGAACAGCTTGGCTAGGGGCGCGGCAAGTTCTGGAGCACAAGTCTTCAGTATTATAGCCGGAATGTTGTCAGGGCCCATAGCCTTTGCCGTGTCCAGTGTCTTCAGCCTTTCCTTGGTATCATGTGGAGTGAATCGGATTGGCTGAAGATTGGCATCTGTGATGCTGGGGACTTCCGGAGGAGGCTGAGATGGATCATCCACTCGGCACTTCTGGCTGAAGATTCTAGCAAACGCTTTAACCTTATCTTTCGCACCGATGTGCCGGGCTCCCCCATCATTGAGGATGAGGATATTTGTGGAGCCTCCTCCTCCACTGAGTTTTTTAATTGTCCACCACCATTCATGACTGGATGTAGCAGGACTGAAGAAATTCCACCAGTATCTGCATGGACGGCATTTCACTATAGCGTAGATCATAAACTACGAATGGGTTTATTCAGTGAGGATAAAGCCATTCCACCCATAGCCTCAGCAAGAATACAAGGTTGGGCTTTAATTTTATCGGCGTGTGAGTACATCTTTATGCACCATCCTCGTGTGCATATTGCAGAAGCAGACACACTCAGTTGTCTTCCATTACAAGATAGCATTGTACATGCTCCAGTGCCACAGGGCGTTGTGCTTGTACTGAGTTTATTAGATTCTCCGCTGGCCCTTGTAAAGCAAATAAAGCATCGGACAAACAGGGATCCAATTTTGTCAAAATTGTGAGACAACGTATTGCAAGGATGGTTGAGTCCACCCAGTGTCTGAAGCGATAAGACCATTTCACGCCCTTAAAACAGAGTTAATTGTTCAAGATGGAATCTTGTTGTGGGGATTAAGGGCCATTGTCGCTAGGCAAGGAAGAGAACCACTCTTGACAGAACTTCTTAGTGCGCATCCAGGCATATCGAAGCTTGTGCAAAGCTACGTCTGGCGGCCAGGCGTAAACAGTACATTGAAAGCGTGGTCACGCACTGTCTCCAGTGTCAGCAACAGCAGAACTTGCCCGTTTCAACTCCATTGCAGCCGTGGGAGCGACCTGGTTGACCCTGGGTTAAACTATATATAGACTGTGCAGGTCCATTTTTAGGTACCATGTTTTTATTGGTTATCGACAGGCATTCTGATGTGTATGAAGTTAGATCACAAACATCGTGTGCAACTACTGAAAAGCCGCACCAATGTTTTAAGTATACATGGTCTACCAGAAGTCGTTGGCCAGAATTTTGACCTTGGCTGGCGGGGCGGGCCCCACCGGCTCGGCGGCGGGTGGGCAGCCAAAGTCCTCCGCCGAAACAGGACCTGCCGCCATTTTGAGTGAGCTGTCCAGTTAAGGCCCGCCCAGTGGCCAACCTGACAGCAAGTGCTATGCGCTATGCGCTTCCTGTGCGGTGGGGGGATGGATTCCCCAACTGTCAAAGTGCGATCTTTCATGCATGCGCGCAAAAGAGCGCACATCTCCCTGAGACTAAGTGCTGTCTCAGGGAGAGCGCTGACAGCCTAAAAATTGTTTAAAATAGAAGAATATTGAAATTATTAACATGTCCCCCTCATGTCACAATGTCACACGAGATGGGACATGTTAATAAGAAGCACATAAACTTTACTGAAGTTTTTAAAAACGGACGTGAAACCTCGTCCCGCCAGTGGATGAGGTTTCCTGTATCGTCAGAAGCCCGCTGGGGCTCCTGGCCAGCCCGCCAGCCTTAAGGTTGGACGGGCAGGGCATTTAACAAGCTTAATTACCCTGTCAATGGCCTTAATTGGCTGATTTCGCTGTCCGCCAGCCTTCCTGAATATTTAAATGGACCAGGATGACGTTGGGGGTTCCTCCCGATGACATCCCGCGTCATTTTCCCATCGGCGAGCAGGCCCCGCCCCCAAATCACCAATAGGAAAATTCTGCCCATTGTTTCAGATAACAGTCTTCACTCGTTCTGAATTTCATTGAAAATAATGGGTTTAAATGGAATTAGACATGTTAAAACAGCACCATATCATCCCTCATCCAATGGGTTAGCAGAAAGAGCAATGCAAACTTGCAAATGAGGAAGGAGGAAGTTATCTGAAGGTAAGTTAGAAACTCGGATTTCATGTTTTCTTCTCAATTATCGTACAACTCCTCAAGAACCATCTGAGTTACTGATGAACCGTCGCATTCGTACAAGATTGAGTCTGGTGTTTCCAAACTTAGAGGGGAAGGTAGAGAAGGATCAGAGTAGTGAGAAATTGAATCATGATATACACAGCAAAGCTCGAAGCTTTACTGTGGGAGATACACTTTTTGTGTAGAATTTTGGAAATGGACCTTGTTGGGTTTCTGGTACAATTGTCTCAGAAACTGGACCCTTGTCATTCCAAGTGGAAGGGGAAGACCAGATTATTCGAAAACATGTGGATCATCAAAGGTGTAGAGAGACATTCCAACAACCAGCTATTCCGCCTGTGATTAATGTCGAACCATTAATTCCTGAGGTTAGAGATGGACCTAGAATCGACATACCTGGTGTCTGTGTAGAATTGCCTAACCCTGAACTGCCATTGTCTGAGGATGTCCCTGAAGCTGCAGTTCCTGATCATGTTGATCCAGTGGGAGAACCTCAAGTGGTGGAGCTACATCTCTCTAACAGAATTAGAAAACCACCTCAGAGACTTAATCTTTAATCACATGACCTGTATATATGTATATGTTGTGAATTAAAATATTCTTTGTAAATAGCAAATAAAAAAACTAAAGTGGGGGAAATGTTGTGAATGTAGGTATAGCCTTTCCTACTGTGTTTAGGGTTCACATGATTGTACTGATGAATGAACCCTAAGCATGGGTAATCTTATGGGCAGAGCTTTCTAGTTGTGGATCTGGTTCAAGCATGAAGCCTCTATAAGACCTCTGTTATAATGTTATCCGTTTTAAGTAAGAAATCTGTTCGGTAGTTCAAGTTCATTACAACAGCCCTCTCCCCATCCCCTACATTACTTATAGAGACTACACGCCATTGACTGCAAAGCACTTTAAGACATCCGATAGTCATGAAAAGCGCTATCCAAATGCAACTCTTCCTTTTGTTTTAAAACCTACCTCATTGACTAAGTTTTTAGTCACCTGTCCTAATATCTCCTTCTGGAGCTCAATACCAAATTCTTTTCAATATGCCGTTATGCCTGTATATGCCATGCTGTTGTCATGGAATCATACAGTGATACATCAGAAAAGGAGGCCATTTTGACTATTTTGCTTACACCAGCTCTTTTAAAGTGTATTCCAATTAGTCCCATTCCCCTGCTCTTTCCCCATGGCTCTACAAATTGTTCCTCTTCAAGCATTCTTCTAATAAGTCAAGACATCCTGACAGCTGGAGTAGTAAAGTGTTAAACAGCCACACTAATTGGAATGAGGTCAGTTGAAAGAGCTAAGAGATATCTTTGGGGAGCTGTTCCTTTGATAATGCTAAACCATTCCTGAGATACATCATAGAGAATTAAGGTTTTATGAGGTTTACTTTTAATTATTTGGTTGTTTGTCATTTCAATACTGTTCCTCTGGCGAGAAGATTTGATCCGAAATAGAATTTGACATGGTAAAAGTTGATTGCATATTTATATTTTGAATTACCCCTAATGTACTGCCTTTTCAGTTAATTAAGTTATGTCATTAAGTTATCATCTTCCTTTCATTAGTCCGGTCAATTTCAGGCACTTTAGTAACGTTAAACATTTACAAATGAGGATTCTTTGACTCTGACTTGATCCAAATCCATCATTCTTTAAGTCTCAGCTCAAGAATGCAAATTGCAAGGGGATCAAGGGAAGGATTTGATGGCATCATCTTAAAACCCTTTTTGACACTGACGCGGCTTTCAAGATCACATAGAAATTGTTGAGGGATACTGATTCCGAGTGGTGTATGGCAGAGACCCAAAACCTAACAATTGCATCCAGCCAGGGTTTCAAAATCTTTGCATCGTCGCACATAAAGTGGGAACAGCTAAATGAACGACTCTTTCTAACCCCACTCCAATGAAGGGGTTCAGGCACCTCCTCGAGAAGCCCACTTCATAAATGGAAGTCAAACAAAGCTGCAGCAGAGGACAGCTAGAAGCGGAAGAGTTGGAGGACGGTCCTTTACTCCACAAAGTGATGAAGCAGGTTCGCCTGGAATCTCCTCCAAGGCTGCCAGCATCACAAACACCTTTGCAAATTATGTCTTTGAGTGCACCGCGGGCAAGGGAGGAGGTGAGGGCTTCTTGCCTGGCCCGTTTCAGACAAGGTTTCGACTCCTTGAAGACCCAATCCGCCATTCACCTTGCTGCTGCCTAGTTGGGGGGGTGGGGAGCAGTGAATAGGAGGGAGCTGCATGGCCCAGGGACAAAGAGCTGTGGCAAAAGGTCACCAGCTCCAAGTTAAACTCTCCATTGTACTGAAAACAAAAACATGAAGAGGCACGTTACAGGGGGTTGGGTGAATGGAGCGCTGCTGCAGGCACAGCGTGGGAGCTGGTCGGTGCTGCTTAACATGCTTCATTAGATCACGCATGGACTCCAGCTGGCAGGTTGAAAAACATCTGAAGCTTTCGCCAGCCTCTGATATTACCCATCAACAATGTGCTGCTCCTTCCTTTAATTAAGTAGTTGCCATTTTTTTTTTAATAGAGGACATTAGAGGCCATTCAAATCGTTTGAAAGCTTGGTACGTGTCGCGGGCATGTTATTAAAGGAACAGGCTGTGTTCGAGTTGAGGAAGCAGGGCAGGGTTGACAGGCTGGAAGCAAACAGCGGCTCTACGTGGCTGTGGGTCAGGAGCCACTGATAGGCCGGACCAGGTGGGGATGGCAGGTTTCCTTCAACAACGAACAGCTGTAAGCCAGATCTAGATTTCTGCGGACATCCAGCAGATTCACCGTTATTGACACCAGGGGTGGGATTTAATGCTCTCCCCCGCGGCAGGTTTGGTGGCGGGGGTGGGATTTACTCGGGCAGGAGGGTGGCTGGTATGGACCCACCCCCCCACCCCCCTCCCACCCTGGCGTGGTGGCCTTCCTGCCTGCTGGACATCAATTGATGCCCTTAAGTGGGGGCACTTAGTGCCCACTCAAGGGCCTCATCCCACCACCGCTAGTATTAACAGTTTTGCTAGGGCTCCTTGATGCCACAATCGGTCAAATGCTGCCTTGATGTCAAGGGCAGTCACTCTCGGGAGTTCAGTTCCTTTGTCCATGTTCAAACCAAGGCTGTAACGTGGTCAGGCCCTGAGTGACCATGGCGGAACCCAAACTGAGCATCAGTGAGCAGGTTATTGCTAAGCAAGTGCCGCTTGATAGCATTGTTCACCCCTCCCATTACTTTACTGATGTTCGTGAGTATACTGATGGGGCAGTAATTGTCTGGGTTGGATTTATCCTGCTTTTTGTGTACAGGACATACCTGGGTAATTTTCCACAAGGCCGGGTAGATGCCAGTGTTGTAGCTGTACTGGAACAGCTTGGCTAGGGGCGCAGCAAATTCTGGAGCACAAGTCTTCAGTACTATTGCCAGAATATTGTCAGGGCCCATAGCCTTTGCAGTGTCAGTGCCCTCAGCCGTTTTTTGATATCATGTGGATTTAATCAAATTGGCTGAAGACTGGCATCTGTGATGCTGGGTATCCGTAGAGGAGGCTGAGATGGATCATCCACTTGGTACCTGGCTAACGATTGTTGTGAATGCTTCAGTCTTATCTTTTGTACTGATGTGCTGGGCTCTCTCATCATTGAGGATGGAGATATTTGTTGAGCCTCCTCCTCCAGTGAGTTGTTTAATTGTCCACCACCGTTCATGACTGGATGTGGCAGGACTGCAGAGCTTAGATCTGATGCGTTGGTTGTGCGATTGCTTAGCCCTGCCTATCACTTGCTGCTTATGCTGTTTGGCACACAAGTAGTCCTGTGTTGTACCTTCTCCAGGTTGACACCTCATTTTTAGGTATGCCTGGTGCTGCTCCTGGCATGCCCTACTGCACTTTTCTGAAACTGTTTTTGCTCTGTACTAATATCCACATTCCACCAATGTTTTTATGGGTACTGCCAGCTAAACCAGGCATGACCTGCTGGGATGGTAGTCCTGATAATGGAAACCTTTCAATGGAAATAATCTAAAAATGGATCATGAAGATTTCAAGTGATGGGGCTGTGACTCTCCCTTTGGCAGCTTGTTTCATTGTGGGATTGTCTCATAGACATTTAGACGTCTACAGCCCAGAAGGAGACCATTCAGCCCATCGCGTCCATGCTGGTCAATGAAGATCTAACTGCACTAATCCCATTTTCCAGTGCTTAGCCCATAGCCCTGGAGGCTATGGCAGCACAAGTGAATATCTAAATAATTCTTGTATGTTACGAGAGTTTCTGACTCAACCACCCTTTCAGGCAGTGAGTTCCAGACTCCCACCACCCCCTGGGTGAAAAGATTGCTCCTCACTCCCCTCTTAGCCTTCTACCTCTTACCTTACATCAATGCGCCCTGGTTATTGACCTCTCTGCTAATGGAAAAAGTGCTTTCCTATTCACCCTATCTATGCCCCTCTTTTGTGGTATATTTGACAAACGAACCACAGGAGGTTCAGGCACAGGGTACGATCAGTTATTCGTGCAATTGCAAAGAGAGAACCATCTCAAGGCAGCTTGAGATAACACTCTGCCAAACTACAAGCATACAGCTTATTTTATACACTACTGATCATGTACAAGAACAATGTTCAAATTCCAATCTAATCAGCATACAGGTTACATCGTACATGCTCTTTCACGCCGGCAGTGACCTCTATCTAGGCTGGGACCATCTGTCCTTTCCTTATCTGTTGAAGAGCACACTTAATCTATGTTGTTGTCATTCTCTGACTCTAGTCCGGCTCTCAAGGCCTTTCTGTTGTTTGCAGGCCCTAAGGCTGTGCAAGGTTCATCTGGTAACCTTTAACTGTTAATGTGCTTGGTAGCACTGGCTGCCTGGAGATTTTAAGTAATTCAATCCCTTTCAATAAATTCTTACTGCATTTCCCCTTACTGTTTTTCTTATACACCTCTGCCAGGTCCCCCCTCAACCTTCGCTGCTCCAAGGAAAACAACCCCAGCCTATCCAATCTTTCCTCATAACTCAGACCCTCCAGCCCAGGCAGCATCCTGGTAAATCTCCTCTGCTCCCTCTCCAGTGCAGTCACATCCTTCCTATAACGTGGTGACCAGAACTGCACACAGTACTCCAGTTGTGGCCTAACCAGCATTTTATACAGTTCCAGCATAACCTCCCTGCTTTTGTATTCTATATCTTGGCTAATAAAGGCAAGTATCCCATATGCCTTCTTAACCACCTTATCTACCTATCCAGCTACCTTCAGGGATCTATGAATATGCACACCAAGGTCCCTTTGATCTTCAGTACTTTCCAGGGTTCTACCATTCATAGTGTAATCCCTTGCCTTGTTAGCCCTCCCCAAGTGCATTACCTCATACTTTTCCAGGCTGAATTCCATTTGCCACTGCCCTGCCCACTTACCAGTCCATTGATATCCTCCTGCAGTTTACAGCTGTCCCCCTCACTATTTACCACCCGACCAATTTCCGTGTCATCCGCAAACTTCTTGATCATACCCTCTCCATTTAAGTCCAAATCATTTATGTACACCACAAACAGCAAGGGTCCCAGCACTGAGCCCTGCAGAACCCCACTGGAAACAGACTTCCAGTCACAGAAACATCCCTCTACCATCACCCTCTGCTTCCTGCTCTCAGCCAATTTTGGATCTAACGTGCCACTTTGCCTTGGATCCCATGGGCTCTTGCTTTCTTGACCAGTCTTCCATGAGGGACTTTATCAAAAACCTTGCTAAAGTCCATGTAGACCACATCAACACACCTGGTTACCTCAAAAAATTTGATCAAATTTGTCAAACACGACCTTCCCTTAACAAAGTCATGCTGACCATCTCTGTTTAATCTGTGTCTTTCCAAGTGCAGATATATTCTGTCCCTCAGAATTCTTTCTAGTAACTTCCCCAGCACCGAGGTTAGACTGACTGGCCTAAAATTTCCTGGTCTCATCCCTTCCTCCCTTTTTTAATAATAGGACAACATTAGCAGTCCTCCAGTCCTCTGGCACCTCACCTGTGACCAGAGAGGATTTGAAAATTACTGTCAGTGCCCCTGATATCCCTTCCTGTGGCTCCCTCAACAACCTGGGATACATCTCATCCGGGCCTGCAGATTTATCCACTTTTAAGGCCGCTAAATCCACTAGTACCTCCTCTTTCTCTATGTTAATTTCCTGTACTATTTCACAGGCTTCCGCATTGATTTCTATACCTGCATGATCCTTTTCCATTGTGAAGACCGACACAAAGTATTCATTGAGGACTGTACCCATGTCTCGTGGGTCCACACACAGGTTATCTCTACGGTTCCTAATTGGCCCTACTCTTTCCCTAGTTATTCTCTTGCGCTTTATATATTTAAAAAACCCCTTTGGGTTTTCCTTTATTCTACCCACCAATGCTTTCTCATGTACTCTCTTAGCCTTCCTAATTTCCTTTTTAAATTCCCCCTTGCACTTTTTATACTCCTGTAGAGACTCTGCCACATTGAGCCCTCAGTATCTGTTATAAGCTTCTCTTTTTTTCTTAATCCTAACTTTTATGTCTCTTGAGATCCAGCATTCTCCAGACTTGCCTCCCTGACCCCTTTGTTTTTACGAGAACATATTTGCCCTGTGCTCTCGCTATTATCTCCTCAAATGTCTCCCACTGCTCTGACACAGTTTTATCTGCAAGTAGCTGCTCCCAGTCCACTTGGGCCAAATTGTATCTCATCTTAGTAAAACTAGTCTTTCCCCAGTTTAGAAGTTTTATTTCTGGCCCAATCTTATCCTTTTCCATAACTACCCTAAATCTGAGATTGGGAAACTGAGTTCCAGAAACTGAGATATGGTCACTATCCCCAAAATGCTCCCCTACTGATACGCCTTTCACCTGCCCAGGCTCATTTCCGAATATTAGGTCCAGAACTGCCCCCTCCCTTGTTGGGCTTTCTACGTACTGGCTAAAAAGGTTCTACTGGATGCAACTTAAGAATTTTATTTCCTCCCTATCTTGCACACTAAAACTATCCCGATTAATATTTCGGTAGTTAAAATCCCCTATTATTACAGCCTTATTATTCTTATACTTCTCTGAAATTTGATTACGTATTTGATCCTCTATCTCTCCCTGACTGTTTGGGAGCCTGTAGTACACACCCAACAGCATGTTTGCCCCTTTTGTGTTTGTTACTTCTACCCATATGGCCTCATTTGATCATTTGATCGAAGTTCTGTTGAAGGGTCATGAGGACTCGAAACGTCAACTCTTTTCTTCTCCACCGATGCTGCCAGACCTGCTGAGTTTTTCCAGGTAATTCTGTTTTTGTTTTGGATTTCCAGCATCCGCAGTTTTTTTGTTTTTATTTTTGGCCTCATTTGATGATCCTTCCTCACTGCTATAATTGATTCCTTGATCAATATTGTGATCCCCAAAGTGCCCCACTTCTCTTCTATCTCCCTCTCTATCTTGTCTGAATTCCCTATAACCAGGAATGTTGAGCTGCCAATCCTGCCCTTCTTTTAGCCAAGTCTCGGTCATAGCTATGATATCATACTCTCACATGCCTATCTGTTCCCTCAGCCTGTCTGTCTTATTCCTCAGGCTCCTTGCATTAAAATATATCCCATTTAGCCTTGCTAATCTCACTTCTTTCTTTCCTAGCCTATGTTTCCTCTGCTCTCCAGACTCACTTACTAGCGTTTCAACTTATAATTCCATCTCAGCTTCTCTCCTCTGAACTACTTTTCAGGATCCCACCCCCTCTGTCAACTTAGTTTAAATCCACCCCAACAGCATTAGCAAACCTCCCCTTGAGGATGTTGGTCTTGTTCCTGTTCAGATGTAACCCGCCCAACTTGTACAGGTCCCACCTCCCCCAGAAACGGTTCCAAAGCTCTCCCTCCTGCACCATCTCTCCAGCTATGCATTCATCTGCTCTATCCTTCTGTTCCTATACTCACTACTGCGTGACAGCGAGAGTAATCCAGCGATTACTAGCTTTGAAGTCCTGCTTTTCAATTTCCTACCTAACTCTCTAAAGCCTGCTTGCAGGACCTCATTTCTCTTTCTTCCTATGTCATTGGTCCCAACATGGACCATGACATTTGGTTGTTCACCCTCCCCCTTCAGAACGCCCTGCAACTGTTCCATGACATCCTTGACCCTGGTGCCTAGGAGGTAACATACCATCTGGGAGTCAGGTCTACGGCCACAAAAATGCCTGTCTACCCCCCTCACTAATGAATCCCCTTCCACACTTCTTCCTCCCACCACGCACCCCCCCCCACCACTCCCCCCCCACCCTCAAGGAGCTAGACCACCCATAATGCCATGGCTTTGGCTCTGATTGGCCTCCACAGAGGAACCGTCACTCTCACCGTTTTCCAAAGCCGAGAAACGGTTTGTGAGTGGGATGCACTCGGGAGATTCCCTCACTACTTGCCTGGTCCCCTTCTTTTGTCTGGCAGTCACCCATTCCCTCTCCGCTTGCACTTCCTTCAGCTGCGGGGTGACCACATCCAGAAACGTGGTATCCACGAACCTCTCAGCCTGGTGAATGCACCACTGTGCCCCCAGCTGCCGCACAAGCTCCCAAACCTGGAGCTCGAGTTACTCGAATCAGAGGTACCTCCTGCACACATGGGCATCTAGACCGCCAGGAGCATCTGGGATTTCCCACATAGCGCAGGATGCGCAAATCACATGACTGCGCTCTCCAGACATATCCTAACAAAATAGAATATGGACCCTTGCTTTTATTTTACTTTAACTCCTACTTGAGTCTCGCTGTTTTAGCCCCTCTCTCCCAAATCATGCTGTTTTAATCTCTCTTTCCCGAAATCTCACTGGTTTAACCTCTCTCTCCCCTGAAGTCTTGCTGTTTAGATCTCTCTCCTGGGGGAGGTAGTGGTGTAGTGCTATTGTCACTGGACTAGTATTCCAGAGACCCAGGGTAATGCTCTGGGGAGCTGGGTTCAATTCCTTCCATGGCAGATGGTGAAATTGAATTCAATAAAAATGAATTTCAATTCAATAAAAACATGAAACCATTGCTGATTGTTGTAAAAGACTGTCTGGTTCACTAATGTCCTTTAAGGAAGGAAATCTAATGTCCTGGTCTGGTCTACATGTGACTCCAGACCCATAGCAATGTGGTTGACTCTCAAAGAAAATGTCCTCTGAACAAGGGCAATTAGGGAAGGGCAATAACTGCTGGCCTAGCCACAGGCAAATAATTTAAAAAATCTTGCTATTTTAACCTCTCTGTCCCGAAGTCTTGCTGTTTTAATTTCTCCCTTCCAAAGCCTATCCTGAAGTCAAACTAAAGTCCCTGCCATTCTCCATGCCCTTTTCAAACTGAACTCTCTCCCGCTCTCTGTGTCCTTTTTAAACTGAAGGCCCACTGTTCTCCGTGCCCTTTGTCCTTTGGAAGAAAGATTGTTGATACACTATCTTGGAAAAAAATGGTCTTTGTAGTTTGTGTGGGTGGTTACCTCATGTTTTGTCATTGCCGGAGGGCACCAGGTCCTTGTTCCGGTCAATTCCCACCATATTTTATAGAACGCAGTCAGTCTATTTCACTCTCCCCTTGGCTGTGACGATTCCCATTCCAAGTCTTTCATCAAGAATGTAACACTGATGTATTTTCCACACAGAATCGTGCTGAATTGTCTTTGGGTGGCCCTACCCCTCTTCAGCCAGTGCAACAGATGATAAGGCTGAAACATTTAGAACCGCCTTCAGCCAGAAGTGCCTTGTGGTTGGTCCTCTCGGCCTCCTCCTGAAGTCTCCAGCATCATAGATGCGAGTAGTCAACCAATTCGATTGACTCCATGCGATATCCAGAAATGGCTACAAGCACTATTTACAGGAAAGGCTCTGGGCCCTGACGACATTCTGGCTGTAGTACTGAAGACTTGTGCTCCAGAATTGGCCATGCTCCCAGCCAAGCTGCTCCAGTACAGCTACAATACTGGCACCTATCCAACAATGTGGAAAGTTTCCCAGGCATGTCCCTGTCCACAGAAAAGCTGGACAGATCCAACCCAGCCAAGTCATGCCCCATCAATCTACTCTTGATCATCAGAAAGGATATGGTAAAGTGTTACTGACAGTGCTATCAAGTGAGACTTACACAGTAATAACCTACTCACTGTACCCAGTTTGGGTTCCGCCAGGGACACTTGGCTCCTGACCTCATTACAGCCTTGATCCAAACATGGGCAAAAGAGCTGAACTCAAGAGGTGGGGTGAGAGTGATTGTCCTTAATATCAAGGCAGCATTTGATGGAGTGTGGCATCAAGGAGCCCTGGCATAACTGGAGCCAATAGGAATCAGGGGGAAACTCTCCACTGGTTGGAGTTATAGCTAGCACAAAGGAAGATGGTTGTGGTTGTTGGAGGTCAGTCAGCTCAGCTCCAGGACATCACTGCAGGAGTTCCTCAGGGTAGTGTCCTCGGCCCAACCCTCTTCAGCTGGTTCTTCAATGACCTTCCTTCCATCATAAGGTCAGAAGCAGGGATGTTTGCTGATGATTGCACAATGTTCAGCACACTAAACATTCACTCCCTCTATCACCGATGCTTAGGAGCAACAGTCGGTGGGATTTTCTGGCCCTGTCAGTGGAGGAGGTCATCACGGGTGGGATGGGAAAATTTGGAGAGCTCCCAAAAGTCAATTGATTCATGGCCACTGTCTAAATATTCCCTAAGATGCAAGCAAAATGCTGCAGATGCTGGAAACCTGAAATAAGAACAGAAAGCGCTGGAAATACTCAGCAGGTCTGTGGAGAGAGAAACAGAGTTAACGTTTCGAGTCCGTATGACACTTCCTCAGCGCTGGTCTTACGGACTCGAAACGTTAACTCTGTTTCTCTCGCCACAGATGCTGCCAGACCTGCTGAGTTTTTCCAGCACTTTCTGTTTTTGCACCAAATTTTCCCACCTTCCTGCAACAATGCCCGCTACTGATGGGGCCAGAAAATCCCAGCAAGTGTGTACCACCTACAAGACACACTGCAGCAACTCACCGAGGCTCCATCAACAGCACCTTCCAAACCCGCGACCTCTACCACCAAGAAGGAACAAGGGCAGCAGGCGCATGGAGCATCACCCCTTACAAGTTTCCCTCCAAGCCACATATCATCCGACAACCACATGGACAGCAGTCTTTCAAATGATGGCTCACCCATCTAGGGCAACTAGGGATGGGCGACGAATGCTGGATTTCTCGACAATGCTCTCGACCCACAAGAGACTTTCTAAAAAGCCTCCCGGATCGCGGGCATTCCTCCAAACCTTCCACCTCCCCGATTTCTGTCATTCACCAATGGCGGCCCTGCCTTCAGCTGCCTGGACCCTGCTCTGGCATTCTCCGCCTAAACCTCTCCTTCCTCTTCAAGCTGTTCCTTAAAACCTTCCGACTTGGCCAGGAATTTGGTCACCTCTCTTGAGATCTACTTTGTGTGGTACGATATCACATGGTGCCAGCTAATGCTCCTGTAATTTGCCTTGGGATCTTTTACTAAGTCAAAGGTGCTATATAGATGCAGGTCGTTGCTGTTGAGATGATTCACTGCTGCTGTTTTGCTTGATGAACAAAGATTAACTTCACCCTAATATCGATTTAAGGTTTGGCAGCATTGAAAGCTCTTTGTATCTTTAACCGTCCTAATGAATTTGAGTGGTTACACCATACGCACTGCAGATTTAAGCAGGTTTATGCTCTGCATGTAAACACAGCTTATTTGAAGATATGTTAGTGCAGATTAGTTGGAAGACAAAAGCAAGGGTTAGCTGTACAAATGTACTTGGAGTGCTGCTTTTTCTAAACATTATCTTTTCCTAAATAGCGCTCCTTCACTCATAATTAACTTTGACGTCATTTTTGAATTGCTCTCTAATTGTCAAACAGTTTAATCAAACCTCAGATGTACTCCATTACTTACAATTTCCCTAAAAAGCACATTTGAGCATCCTGAATAGCCTTTTTTTAGTGTTTATTCCATTAGTCATTTAGTAGTACAGAACCTGAGTATTACTGAGAAAAGAGGACATGTCAAAGCTTTTCATCTTGCACTCATCAGAACACTTTGCAAGAATACCAGTATAACAACAATCTGTACTGTATGGGAAGAGAGTGCTGATTGGTTGGCAAGTGGATTCTTATTGGTACAGGCGTTACCATGGAGAATTCACTAACTGATAATGGCTCTGAAGACTCATAAGTTAACCCTGTTTCTCTTTCCATAGATGCTGTCAGGTCTGCTGAGGTTTTCCAGCATTTTCTGTTTTTATTTCAGGTTTCCAGTATCTGCAATATTTTGCTTTCTACCAATAGATGGTGATTGACAGTTGACTGCCAACCATTGCTTGAAATTTAAACCAGAGCTTGACTCTGGTTGGTCAAGGCATTGTCCTGAGGAATGAGTTGGTGAATGGCTAACACTTATTTTGTTTAGCTGAGACAGGTGCAATGTGTGTACATGTTCTTTCTGTCTGCAAAGAACAGGGCCCTGTGCATTAATATATGTAGCTTCCAGGACACCCACATTGTGAGCTTGACTGACAATCTTAAATTGGTTGTCAGCATAATTCTTAGCACACTGAGGATTATTTAGCAAATGGTGTCTAATCATGGAATCACATCTAATGTTGGACACTGTATTCTGAGTTTTACAAGCACGGGCTGATTGGGTACGGTCTGTACCCTGCCCATTGTGAACAGCGGCTGGGACATGCTGTTTGATATGATCTGCCAGTCTTTGGGGATGTACGGCCTACATAGCTAGCATCACACTGGCACTGAAATTCATAAACCACATTACCCGTTTGTGTGATAGGCAGAACATCTTTTTGGCTTGATGGTAGCATCCTGTTAGTGGCAAATACCATTCGTGTTACTACTGCATAGTAGCAGTGTGAAACAGCTAGCTTCACCTGTTGCTCAAATGTTTGAGATACCTCACCCTTCCAGGGTAATCTGAGGTAGACTGGACACTTTTTTAGGGCTGAAACAAAATGGTCTTGGGCCGGTTCAGGAGTTTGCGTGATATACAGCGTGAAATGATCTGATCAGGGTAGCTGTTATCCCATTATCCAGTCTTTGATGTGCCCTATTTCAGCATCATGCTTGCATGATGAGCAAATGGTTTGGGCCCTATTTACAAGGTTGTCGATAAGAACAATCTTATAGCACGTGGAACTGTAAGTCTACTTGCCAACCAATCAGCACTCTCTTCTTATCTTCTTTTACAGTATAAATTGTGGTCTTCCCCTTATATTTATTCCACATAGTGTCCCGGAATTTCCTACAATGGCGAGAGTGCCAATCTGTTCTGTAAAATTACACCTTCTCACCAGCTCAAACTTTAAATTTGCTTCAACATTAGCTGGATAGTTCATCTTGAAATGTGTCATGACAATGAAAGTGGCAAATCAGGAGGGGTGTAAACCGCTCAGAACAGGGGGTCAGTTCCAATTGGACCGGTGGGTTGTGAGAAAGAGTTTAGCCGTATGTTTTATTGGTTTTAAAGTACCACAGAACGGGACAGGTAAGCCGACCTGGCCTATAAGATGACCTCTTTCTGTCAGTGGAAAATTTCACGTTTAGGCCGACATTCAACATACATGTCACCCCTTTGCTTTTTAAAATTTCTTTCATGGGATGTGGGTGTCGCTGGCAAGGCCAGCGTTTGTTGCCCATCCCTAATTGTTCTTGAGCTGAGTGGCTTCCTCAGCCATTTCGGGGGGGGGGGGGGGGGCGCGGGGGCAGTTAAGAGTCAACCACCTGGATTTGGGCCTGGAGTCACATGTAGGCCGGCGACTCAGAGTGACTTCAATGAAGTCTGCGTCGGATGCTGAAGACAATGGGCGGAATGGTCCATGCCCGCTGGCGTCGGGAGCGTTCCATGGCGTGAGTGGACAATAGGGCAAGGAGACCAAAAACCGGTTTTGCGACGTTGTGAGACCGGTTTGCGATCGTCCGCTCGGCCCCGTGTTTCCTGCCATCGGATGTGGTGAACCTCATTGTAATACGTCAGCATAAGGCCAGCCCCGCCGGAATCGTCCCCCCACCCACCGCACCGCCCCCCCCCCCATCCACCACCCCTGCCGCTGGAACGTCCGCAGATGTTGTTCTGATCGCACACTACCACGTTTCACAACAGCATGTAAAAGGCAGGCTGCACTTTGAGGGGAACCCGGGGGTGAGTGCACTGTAACGTTATGCAGCCCTCGCTAAGGTCTCCTCTTGGACTTCAAGGTTGCAGCCGAGGCGTCTTTGGGCGCAGGGTGGTGGGCAAAGGCTGCCCTGCGGTTGAAGGTGCCACACAAGCATGTGTAGGGTCGTGGAGGGGCGCGTTGGGCGGGGGAAGCGGCCAAACATTAGGGGAACCTTGTAGAAAGAGACCATTCCTATTGCACCTGAGACAGTTCAGGCGCAGCCACGTTAATAAGATTGGAGTCGGACCTCCAGCTTCTCTGCCCACTCAAGCAACACAGAGGCATCACAGTGCCACCAAGTGCTCCGGAGTTTTTCATCCCTTAGGCACAGGCTGCAAAGTCATGAGTATTTTAGTGGACTGTAGAATAGTTGGGTGACTGGACATGTTGTACAATCTCCTTGCTAAAGCTGACCATGGCACAGTCACTGGTGGAGGTGCTCATAGCCCCTGGCAATGTCATCATCCTGGTTTAGACCAGCATCCCTCATGGTTCAAGCTAACAGCGCATCCTTGCAGAGCAGGTTAGGAGAATACCTGTGCCTGAGCTGAGAGCACAGCCTGCAGTCCAATGGGCAAAACTAACACCAATTGGTCAGGTGAAGTGGGGCGGAGGTGGATGGTGTTTCAGGCTGCCATGCAGCACACTAAACTCTGGCCATCCAGCTGGTGACCAACACTCTCCGGGATGCATTAAGGGGCCTCCAGACTTAACCAGGACAGGTTCTCAGTACACCCAAGCTAACCCACGAGTCTCTCTCTTTCATCCTGCAGGAGGAGTACATCAGGACCATGGAGCCTGGTGAACTAGCTGTATGCCTTTTGGTCTACAGAGAGCGAAGACGATGGAGAAGAGGATGACTGGCTGCCTGGCTGCAGAGACGGAGGAGCAGCACCCTCTGGAGAAAGGGGTGGCTGGGGGTCCCACACATGCTGTCAAAGAGCCACAGCGAGCCATCGCTGGTCAGTGCCTAGCTAGACCCAGGGTCTATAGATGGCAGCTTTCATTCCTGCAGATGACCGAGTACCAGTGTCGCCAAAGACTGTGCGTATCTAGGGAACTGGTCGGTCACATCTGCCAGTTACTGCAGGATTTGGCGCCACAGGGACATGGAGGGCATCCACTGCCAGTGGCTGTGAAAGTGACAGCGGCGCTCAATTTCTACACCAGAGGCTCCTTTCAGGACTCCACAGGTGACCTCTGTGAGATCTCACAAGCCTCCACCCACAAATGCATCCATGAGGTCCCGGATGCCATCTTTGCAAAGGCACACAGCTTTGTGCATTGCGCCTGGGACCAGAAGGGCCAGGATGCAAGAGCGATTGGATTCGCCCAGATCTCGGGTTTCCCACAGGTGCAGGGTGCCATCAACTGCATTCACATGGTGCTCAGATCTCCGTGGCAACAAGCAGTCAACTACGCCAACAGCAAGGGCTTCCGCTCGCTGAATGTGTAGTTGGTGTGGGAGCAGCTCAAACGCATCTTGCAGGTCCGCGCACTGTTTCCAGGGAGTGTCCCCAACTCCTACATTCTCAGTCGGTCACAGATCTCTGGAGTTTTCCAGGGTCCAGAGAGTTGCAGGGTTGGATCCTCGGGGAGAAGTCTACCTGCAGAGGTGTTTGGCAGATGTGCCTGCGAAAGCAAAGAGAGATAATTAGTGCATGGCAGTGGCCTGTGAAACAGGACACATCACCCAGAGCGAGGTTGTCTGATAGATGTTACAATGCTAGACCCTCAATTGGTAGAGCAGCGCTGACCTCACCGTCAGCACAGGAATGGTCCAGATCCTCGCCAGCCAGCTGGATGACTCTGTTTTCAAAGTCCGTAAGGAACTTGATGTCAGACATTCCTCCACCGGTAAGCGACCTCTCCCTATTATTGTGTGCCAGCTTGTCCTGCATGAATAGAGATGGAGAGAGTGTTAGCAGGGCACCTGCCGGGCCAGATGATAAGTATGCCTGGCATGTGTGGTTGGTGAGTGGTCCCATGGATGGGATGAGGATAAGGAAGGTATGTGTGTGAGAGGTGATGTCCCTTGAACTGGCAGTGAGTGAGATCCCTGTGGGTGTGTGATGGGTTTGTGAGTGTGTGAGACGAGAGCGATGAGAAGAGTGACTGACCCTGGCGGAACGGAGGAGATCACTCATCCTCTTAGGCATTAGACGGCTGTCCTCTTTTGATAGGTGTTGGCACTGACCACCGCTGACCACTGCCTCCCAAGTCGGATTAGTGAGGTTGCTGCCCCTCCTGCGGTCAGAGTGGGGGTAGAGGACATCTCGATGAGCCTCCACTGCGTCCAAAAGGCGCTCGAGGTACCCACCATCGAACCTGGGGGGCTGCAGTCTTCTTGCCTGTCTGGGCCATGTCCTCTTTGCAGCAGCCGTGGGCTGGAAGCACCGAGAGGTGAGCACGCGGCTGGACTTTAAACATGGCGCCCGGCGTGATGAAGCGGCGAGGTGATGGTGTGGCGGGCGAACAAGAACCCGTACGCCATGGGAACGGCGTGTCCCCCGGGAATGCATAACTAATGCGGTGGGTTTGGGACGATACAGCGTGAGGAGCTGCCATTGCTGACAGGTAAAGCGTTGTTTTACCCGTCCACTGCCACACTTAGTGCCAAACCTGGGACGGTTCCACCCAATGAATCAGATGGTTTTTAACCCATTTTGATTGTCTATAAAGGTATTCATGCGGAGTTATTTCATGCAATAAATGTCATTAACTTAATTAGAATGACTGGTATTTTTTTTAGACTTTTAAAATGGTGACCGCCTACACCAACACCCGGCGGCTCATCTTTTATACTTGCCGTATAAATCGGCCCTTATTTATTGGAAGGTTCTTTTGAGGTTTTAAAGGTCTGCTGGAGTTTAGAAGAGTGAGAGGCGACTTGATTGAAACATCTAAGATCCTGAGGGGCCTTGACAGGGTGGGTGCAGAGAGGGTGTTTCCTCTTGTGGGAGAATCTGGAACTAGGGGGGTCACTGTTTAAAAATAAGGGGTCGTCCGTTTAAGACGGAGATGAGGAGAAATGTTTTCTCTCAGAGGGTGGCGAGTCTTTGGAACTCTCTTCCTCAAAAGGTGGTGGAAGCAGAGCCTTTGGATATTTTTAAGGCCGAGGTAGGTAGATTCTTGGTTAGGAAGGTGGGTGGGGTGTGGGGGGGTACGATAGGTTACCAGGGTTGGGTGGGATGTAGATGTCAGGGGCAGAGTTTTTAGCTCGGTGTGCGGGCACGTGCTTGACCCGCTTGGTGATGGTGGGTGAGCGTGCCCGACATCATCCCGTGCTCGAGCGATATTTCAGTCAGCAGGCGAGCACGAAACTCGGAGGTGAGCCCACCGACAACGGAGAGGGCAATTCCTCCGACTTTTCGATGTCCCTCCGGCCTTGCAGCTGTCGGACGAGGCGAACCCGCCAGGCGGACTTTGCATTTTTGATGAAACCTCATCCCAGGGCCCGGGATGAGGTCCCCATTATTCAATTTTAAAAAAGGCGTTCGGGCAGAACTCTCAATCGCCCGTGTGTTCGGGGGACTGATTCTGATTCCGTGGACCTTTCTTACCGGATTTTAAAATCTTTCTGCGGTCGCTTTTAAATCCTCCGGCTCCCCGAGGCAGAAGGGAGCTTTCATTCTGCGTGCTCGCCCACGTCTGCGCCAATGTCAGCGCCCACCCTCCTCCCAAACCCCCCCTCCCCCCGCCGCCCCGGCAGCGCCGAGCGTTCCCAACGCGCCTTTCACACTGGCTGGCCGTTAATTAGCCCACCACGGCCGGGGCCCAATCACAGTCGGCGGTTCGTTCCGGCCAATCATGCGCCCCCCCACCCCCCACCCCCACCACCCACCCCCCGGCCAAACTAAAAATCCCGCCCCAGGTTACGATCCAATCAGCCACGGTCCTACCACAGGGGCGGAGCGGGCTCGAGGGGCTGAGTGGCCTGCTCCTGGCTCCTTGTTGACATGTTCGCCCGACCCTCACGCTGCAATCGACAGCGATTCGGGATGATTTGGTGGCAACTGCAGCCGTAAACACTGTCCCCACCCCACCCACCACCCCCACCCCCCCAACCCCACCCCCCACCCACACCACCCCCACCCCTTCACTTGCCGATTGGCAACGAAGCCTTTTCCTAACATCAAGCCGAGTTCCCACGCTCGCCCTCCTCTCCACCCCCACCACGCACCCCCTCCCCACCCCACCACCACCACCAACTCCCCCCCCCGCCCCACCCCCCACCCCCACCACCACCCACCACCCACCACCAGCCCGCACAGGACAGCGCTGAGGGCTGCGGGGCGCATTTCAGGCTGGGCAGGCCTCAGTCCAGGTCAAGGCCCGATCGCGGGCAGCGGCGGTCGGCTTCCCCATTTCCCCCACTTGGCCCCCTGCCCAGCCCACCCGGCAAGGGCAAAGTCCCCGCCCGGCAGCTAATTTAAACAACTTGACAGGGAGGAGCCACGCTCGATGTAGAGGGTTCCAAAAATACTCATTGTTCACAAGTTTAACTAGGGCCGACTCACATGAACGATAACATCATTCACAGCTGGATTTATATCGACACTGACGCTGTTAAAATAATCATCTTCATGCAACTTGTGGCAGCTGTTGACATAAATTGCAGCACATATTCCTAATCTAGGAGCGGTGAGAAAGACATGCGTTCATATAGTGCCTGTCGCGGCCAATGCGCTTTACAACCAATGTCAAGTACTTTTTGAAGTGCAGTCACTGTTATAACGTTGGGAGCGTGGATTTAATTTGCCCACAGCAAGCTCTGGCAGACATTAATGTGATGGTGACCAGATATTGGGTTTTCACCATGTAGGCTGAGTATGAAATATCAGCCAGGACACCGGGGACAACACCCAGGGATCCTTCTCTGGTTCAAAATAGTGTCATCGGGTCTTTTACGTTCGCCTGAGAGGACAGATGGGAACTTGCGTTAGCATCACATCTGGAAGATGATACCTCCAGCTGGGTGGCGCTCTCTCAGCACTGCACCGGATTGTCAGCTTAGACTCCGCTTACACCGATGGAGCGCCACGGGAAACCCACGACCTTCTACCTCAGACAGTGCAGGCTACGCACTGAGCCGGGGCTCACACCAAGATTAGAGGGCAGACAGGTTTCGGAACAAAAGGCTGGCAAACCCTCTTAACCAAATCACCCGCATCGAAAACAAATCCTATCAGTAAGCAAAACATTCCGCCGGTCATGCCTTCTTAACAGCGTTACCTCTTGCCCTGCCATTGTCCTTCAAAGATTTTGCCTATAAAACCCACCCCCATTCCACCATTCTTGCAGCCCCTTTAAAATTGTACAGTTTTCATTTATATTGTTCCCATTCCTCCGAGGAGGATGCATCACTTCACACTTCATCCGCCAGACCCCTGCCCACTTCACCAGCCTGTCGGTTCCCTCCTGAAACCCGCTGCTATTCTCCCCTTTGTCTACCACCTGTCAGAGTTCTGTGCCAGCTGTGTTATGCCCCTGTGTGCCCGAGTCCAGGTCATTAATGTACGTTGTTGAGAACCAAGAACTTGCCTTAGTTCGGGCGGACGTTGAGGACTCCATTTCCCAGCAGGCCCTAGAGTACTGGGCATAAGACCATAAGACATAGGAGCAGAAATTAGGCCATTCGGCCCATCGAGTCTGCTCCACCATTCTATCAAGGCTGATAAGTTTGTCAACCCCATTCTCCCACCTTCTCCCCGTAACCTTTGATCCCCTTTCCAATCAAGAATCGATCTATCCCCATCTTAAATACACTCAATGACCTGGCCTCCGCAGCCTTCTGTGGCAATGAATTCCATAGATTCACCACTCCACGGCTAAAGAAGTTTCTCCTCATCTCTGTTCTAAAAGGTCTTCCCTTTACTCTGAGGCTGTGCCCCCGGGGCCTAGTCTCTCCTACTAATGGAAACATCTTCCCCACGTCCACTCTATCCAGGCCTTTCAGTATTCTGTAAGTTTCAATTAGATACCCCCTCATCCTTCTAAACTCCATCGAGTATAGACCCAGAGTCCTCAAACGTTCCTCATATGTTAAGCCTTTCACATGTGCAGAGCAGGGCAGGATAACAGGCCATGCAGGCTCCATTCTAGTTCTGTTTTTTAATCAAGTTAAAGGACTCGACCATCCTGAATTGGGGAGTGCAAAAGTGGGGCGCAAAAACAATGATCATGAGACCCGGTTTTGGGGCACCAGGAGAGGGAGTCCCGGGATCGAGATGGGGAATCCAGGGAACAGGAGGCAGGGAGCGAGGGCCCCAGAAAGGGAGATCATTGGGGGAGGGGGGGAGGAGACCACCAGGGGGGGACCATCGGTGGGAACCACTGCTGGGAGAAACCACTGGGAGACGAGCAAAGAAAGAGGCTCCGGGCAGCAGAAGTGCTGTAGTTGGCAGGCTCCAAGTAGTGAGGGCTTGGGAAAAGCCCTGGAGAAGTGATAAGGCAGCAGTGACTCCGTGGTGCATGCTATTGAGGCAAAGGTGACCCTTTGGAGCAGCGGTGTTCTGCTTGACGTGGCTGAAGAGCTGGAGTTGGGCCTGTGAGTTGGTGCTGGAGTGCCGCCACAGGAAGCCAGTGAAACGTTGATCAAACCATCAGGAAGTGAGCAGCCACTGCGGCATTCCGACTTGGAGCAACTTCTGGAGGGAATCCAGAGGCCAGGGGCAGGGCTTTCTGCACCCTCCCCCCGCCGGGGTCTTCTGGTCCCGCCACAAGCCAATGGAATTCTGGCTGAAGCGCCCGTGGCGGGGCTGGGAAATCCCGGCCTAGATCTTTGGAAGTAAAGTTTGGGATCCCAGGGATGAGGGAGACAGAGATTTAACGAGAGTTCTGAAGGAGGGTCCTATTGAACTCGAGATGTTAACTCTGTTTCTCTCTGCACATATGCTGCCAGAACTGCTGAACTTTCCAGAGTTTTCTGTTTTTATTTAATGAGGTTGGTTGACTCACATTGGTTAACTGACATCTGGGTGGGTTGCTGAGAAATCCATGGACTCTGTCTTGGTCGCATTTACCATGTGGTGTGTTCAACCACAGTTTGCCTGTTAATTCACACATACCTCATGTTAATCCTGAATGATAGAGTATAAGATAGATATTGGAAATTGTTTTGCTTTTCTGACTTTGTATAGTAAAGTTTAATTTGGTTTATTTAAAATCATGGGATCATGTGGCCTTATTCCCTTCGTAAGTACCTTGGATTTCAAACATTGCCTACTTTAAACAAAAAGTTACTGGTCCCTAACCAGATTGTACCAACATTTGGGAGTCTGGTCAAGGATCGTAGCAATATAAAAGAGAGAAGCAGCACTTAATACCCACTCCTGGGGGACACCTCGGTGTACATCTAACACATTTGAAGAACTAGTATTCACCTCTTGCTTCCTGTCCCTGAGTAAATTTCATTTCAGTGCTAATAGTGTCTCTTTACTCCCAGTGGCTTCAATTTTGCCAATGAGTCTATTATGTGATACTTTATGAAATGCCCTTTGGAAGTCTATAAACACAATATCAACCGCACTGTAACCCTCTCCGACACTTCACCAATGAACTAAATCCACGCTGCCCACATTGATTAACCCTAACCATCGAGCACAAGAGCAAGGAGTTTATGATAAACTTGAATAAAACACTTGTTTGACCTCAGTTCAGTTCTGGGCTACATTTTTTTAAGAAAGATGTGAGATTAGGCAGAGTACAGAAAAGATTCACAAGGACAGTTCCAGGGATGAGGATACGTAGATATCCAGTTACGTAGATAGATTGGAGAAGTTGGGGCTGTTTTCCTTGGAGAAGGGTAGGTTGAGAGAAGATTTGGTAGAGGTGTTCAAAACCATGAGGGGTCTGGACAGAGCAGGTAGGGAGAAACCATTCCCACCCGTGAAAGGATCGGGAAGGAGAGAGCACAGTTTAAAGGTAATTGGAAAAAGAAGCTAAACAGAGGCCAGCGGCTCTCCATTGCTGTTAACGCAACGGGGAGGAGTGACAATTGCTGACAAAACCCCCACCAGAGGCCCAGGATCAGTTGGGGGGCCCCGAGGCCAAAAGTGAGTGAGGGTGGGGTGGGGATGGCGGGAAGGGGTGGGGGGTCATGGGACGGGGGGGGTGGGGGGAGCGGTTGGAGGCATGGGCAGGGGGGAAGGTTTTCAATGGCCTCACCTTCCGAATGCCAGGTCCCTTGATCAGGCGCAGAGTACCTTTGAAAGTGGCTTCCTGCTCCCATCTAGGAGCCCGCTAGCAAACCTGACAAGGGTTTTGCTTTTTGGGCTTCCCCAGCGGTGACTCCCCCACCCGCCATTAGCGGAAGGCCAGCCGCAGTGGGATGAGGGCCTTAACTGGCATTAATTTCCCACTTAAGGGGCCTCAATTAACACCCAGGCTAGAAGGTCGTCCACGAGCATTCCTGTCCAGGGCCTAAACAGGTGGAGGCGGCAAGACGCCTAGCACTCTCCCCTCCCACTCAATGATGACCCCACCTCCAAACTCGCCACCGGGCAGAGGGCATTAAATTCTGCCCTGGGTATCTCTCCTGTTACACCTTGTCACTCCTCTGAGGAAGATCTTGCCTTCAGCACAGAGCGACAAGGGCAACCTGAAATTTTAAATTCAAAGTAGCCAAGCGCACAAAACTTGACTTAATTTTAATTGGATTAAAGAAGATGAAGTGGGGGGGGGAGGGGAAACACGATCTAGGTCCTCAGAGGCAGGGATTTTGTAAGTAGGTTATTTGAAGTGGAATTTGATTGCAGGGCTAAAGAATGCAAGGCCAAAATTTATGAGCTTCAAACGAAACAAGAGGAAAATGACAAGGAGAACTTTCCACTTGGTGCATTTATGTTCTAAGGATCTGGAAGAGGGAGTTAAGCATGTTGCCCAGTATCTTGTGAAAGGTGGCATATCTAATAGTTCCTTCAGAATCAATAATAGTTTACAAAGGTAACCAAAGCCAGGTAAGCCAGAGGTGATAAAATGGTCAGAACGTAACAGAATTCAGAGCTAAAAACGATGATTTATTGGAGGGGGAAACCCTGCGTTGCGTCTCCACAGGAGGACCAACGTTATTTAAATTCAGGCACCTACTTGGACAGCCTCGGGTCTCCTACACAATCAAGGCCAGGTCAGGTTGAAATCCCACCCCCACCCCCACCCCCAGGAGCTGCCGGCCAATCAGAGGCCGGCAGCTCTTCATTACCAGCACGCCACTGGGCGCGGTGGCCACGGACAGTAATGCACTGAGGCCTTCATCAGGGATGAACCATGAATCCATGGGGAGAAGCAAGAGGGGCAAGATGGGGGTCATGGAGTAGAGTTAACAGACAAGGAGGAGGGGGGTTTTGGATGCAAGGGCTGAGGGGGTAGCTCTCCACAGCCCACACCATCTCCTCCTCTTCCCTGTGCCAGCTCTATTGATTGGGCACTGGGTGCTTGTGAAACAAGGATTTCTGCCTGTACAAGGCCGCAGGCAAACCTAACAGGTTTGCTGGGCAGCTTTCAGGGGACATGGGACACCTACATGAGTCTGTTAAATCTCTGAACAAACATTAAATCACAGTGGGCTCAGGGATATTGCTCTCAAGTGCTTTGGTAATGAGCCTAATTGATATTTTTTAAATTCATTTATGGGATGTGGGCTTCGCTGGCTGGGCCAGCATTTATTGCCCACCCCTTGTTGCCCTTGAGAAGGGGGTGGTGAGTTGCCTTCTTGAACCGCTGCAGTCCATGTGGTGTAGGTACACCCACAGTGCTGTTAGGGAGGGAGTTCCAGGATTTTGACCCAGTGACAGTGAAGGAACGGCGATATATTTCCAAGTCAGGATGGTGAGTGACTTGGAGGGGAACTTGCAGGTGGTGGTGTTCCCATCTATCTGCTGCCCTTGTCCTTCCAGACGTTAGTGGTCATGGGTTTGGAAGGTGCTGTCTAAGGAGCCTTGGTGAATTCCTGCAGTGCATCTTGTAGATGGTACACACTGCTGCTACTGTGCATTGGTGGCAGAGGGAGTGAATGTTTGTGGATGTAGTGCGAGTCAAGCAGGCTGCTTTGTCCTGGACAGTGTCAAGTTTCTGGTCAATGGTAATCACCAAGATGTTGATAGTGGGAGATTCAGTGAGGGTAATGCTATTGAACATCAAGGGGCGATGGTTAGGTTCTCTCTTGTTGGGAATGGTCATTGCCTGGCAGTTGTGTGGCACAACATTACTTGCTACATGTCAGCCCAAGCCTGGATATTGTCCAGGCCTTGCTGCATTTGGACATGGACTGCTTCAGTATCTCAGAAGTCGTGAATGGTGCTGAACACTGTGCAATCATCAGCGGACATCCCCACTTCTGACCTTATGATGAAAGTGAGGTCATTGATGAAGCAGCTGATGGCATAAGTGCCCAGGCTGCCCAGGGTAGGTCAGCCATACAATGCTGGAAAAGGATGAACGACCTCATTCGTTCCACTAGGGTAAGTAAAGCTTCAGCTGCCCGCACTAACCACAACGAGACCAAAGTGTCAGGTTACATGGGTCTCAGTGGCAATGGTACAGTCGTGCCTCAGAGCCCCACTGCACAGCGGTGAAATGATCAATGTGCCTCCTTAACCCTTCCACATACAGAGGTCAATGCTGTATGGAAGGTGTGGGGGGGGGGGGGGGGGTGTGGTGGGGGGGGGGGGGGGGGGGGGGGGGGGGGGTGTGTGGAGAATGGGCTCAGGTGCAAAGGGCACCAGCAGCCTCTGCAAACCAGATGCCTCTCTGAGCCTTCTCCTTGCATGTGGATGGGCTCAGTGCTCTGGAGCGCCCCCTTCTGGACAACCTGCAGAACCCTGTAACGTCCTGTCACTCAACGGAAAGCTAACTTAAGAGTGGAAGCATGAGAACTGAACATCAAATTGCTGTGGGTGCAGCATACTACCCCTCTCAAACCCATCCTTTCTGTTGTCTTTGAGCAGGAGAAGATGAGACACGACCGGTGAGAACAGGAGGTGGGAGGGGGGGGTTGCCCACCTCCAAGGCCTGTCACGGAGTTAGGAGCAGGACCGGGTAATTGGCAATGGGAAGCTTAGACTTGGGCATCCACCCAGTAAGGATCCATCCATGGTACAGAAACCTGAGGACCAAATGTGCTTCCATGTTGGAGGCAGCTCATGCTGTCAGTTGCCATCTCCCCTCTCACTTACAGGTGCCACCAAGAAGAGGTCAAGGCTGCGGACTACCTGTCAGACCTCAGCAGAAGCCTTAGCCCAGAATGGTGCCATGACAGAGGACAGGAGGAGAGATGGGCACCTGTAGAGGTGTCACAGCAAATAGCTTCACCGTCCACCAGCCCAGTGACACACGCCTCGGTGGGTATTAGTTCTAGCTTGGGAAGGGTCTCACACTCTGGTGGTAACTGCACAAACACTCGGAGGAGTGCTGGGGAAGAGGCAGCTGTGAGGTCAAAGTCCAATGAAGGGCCTCTGCAATCGGCCTTCCAAATTATGATGGAGAGTAAGCAAGAGGCAAGCGAATGTAAGACAGAGGTGTTGGAGGCCCTCAACAGGAGTGGGTGCTGGAGGGGACCATTCACGGAGGGTGGCATGCAAGTCGGAGAAGCCTGCTGGCTGATGAAGTGGTGCCGACCTGTGCATGCATTGAGGTCTCCATGGGGAGGTTGGCGGACTCCAGGAATATCCTAGTCCAGCAGATCCTGCCAGAGATGCGCGCAGACCTGCACTCTGCCACGGTAAATATGGGGGAGCTGCTGTAGTTGGCAGATGAGAGGGGGGTGGGGCACCTCGACCTTTGTCCAGATGCCCCTTCCCCTCAAGGAATCAGGCCGGGGCCCTCGTGAACCCGAATGGAGGAGAAGTGGCAGCTGGACTGGGCCTCCCACTCAGGAATCTCAGAATTGTCCGGACCTTCCAAATCCCCGATGCCTGGGATTCATAAGAACAGAAGAACATAAGACATAGGAGCAGGAGTAGGCCATTTTGCCTGCCTCGCCATTCAATAAGAACAAGGCTGATATGCCCCAGGCCTCAATTCCTCTTTCTAATTGCCCTCAACTCCCGATATTTCAAAAATCTATCTACCTCCCCTTTAAACACTTTCAGTGATCTAGTCTTCACAACTCACTGGGGTAGAGAATTCCAAACATTCACTACCCTCAAGAGAAGAAATCCCTTTCCATCTCAGTTTTGAGCATTCCCTTCACCTATAACTATATCCCCTAGCTCGAGATTCCCCCACTAGTGGAAACATCTTCTCAACATCTGCCCTGTCAAACCCCCTCAGAATCTTGTATGTTTCAATAAGATCACTCCTCATTCTTCTAAACTCTAATGAAAAAAGGCCTAACCTGTTTAGCCATTCTTGATAAGTCAACCCCTTCATCCCAGGAATCAACTAAATGAATCCCTTTTGAACTACTTCCAATGCCAGTATATCCTTTCTTAAATCTGGGGACCAAAACTGTACACAGTACTCCAGCTGCGGCCTCACCAACACCCTGTACAGTTGTAACAAGATTTCCCTATTTTAAACCTCCAACCCCCCTAGCAATACAGGCCAAAATTCCATTTGCCTTCATAATTACTTGCTGCACCTGCATGCTAACTTTTTGTGTTTCATGCACAAGAACACCCAGATCCCTCTGTGCTGCATTTTTTTGGAGTTTCTCTCTCTATTTAAATAATAGTCTACCTTTTGATTTTTCCTACCAAAGTGCATGACCTCACACTTTCCTACATTAAACTCCATCTGCCAAGTTTTTACCCACTCACTCAACCTGTCAACACCCCTTGCAGATTCCTTTTGTCCTCATCACAACACACCCTCCTACCTATTTTTGTATCATCGGCAAATTTGCATACATTACACTCTGCCCCTTCCCCCAAGTCATTAATATAGATAATAAATAATTGAGGACCTAGGGCTGATCCTTGTGGTACTCCACTAGTTACATCTTTCCAACCTGAAAAAGACCCATTAATCCCAACTCTGTCTTTTGTGTGTTAACCAATCCTCAATCTATGCTAATACATTATCCCCAATAGCATGAGCTCCTATCTTGTACAATAACCTTATCAAATACCTTCTGGAAATCCAAATACAGATCAACATCTACCGGTTCCCCTTTATTAACCCTGCTTGTTATATCCTCAAAGAGCTCTAGAACACTTCCCTCTCACAAAACCATACTGACTCTGTTTGATTGTGTTAAGTTTTTCTAAATGTCCTGCTATTTGTTCCTTAATAATGGACTCTAGCATTTTCCCAATGACAGATGTTAGGCTGGCTGGCCTATGGTTTCCTGATTTTTGTCTCCCTCCCTTCTTGAAAGGGGCATCACATCAGCGGTTTTCCAATCCGCTGGGAACCTCCGAGAATCCTGTGAGTCCTGGAATATTTCTACCAATGTCTCCACTATCTCTGCAGCCACATCCTTTAAAACCCCTGGATGCAGGCCTGGCTATTAGGCCCTGGAGACTTGTCTGCATTTAGTCCCATTGGTTTGTCAAATACTTTGTTCCTCGTGATAGAGATTGTTACCAGATCTCTCCTCCCATTAGCTCCTTGCTTATCTGATATCTTTGGAATGTTTATAGTGTTCTCCACCGTGAGGACATATGCAAAATATTGCTTTAAATTATCTGCCATTTCCCCGTTATCAATTCTCCAGTTACTGCTGGTTCCTAAAAAATTCCCAGTCCTCTGGCCTACCACTAGTTTTTGCCGCTTTGTATGTCTTAGTTTTTGATTGGATATTCACCTTGACCGCCTTTGTTAACCACGGGTGGTTCATCCTTCTCATCGAGTCCTTCTTTTTGACTCCTTCAACCTAACCCTCCGTCACCGCAGACAGAGCAGCTGCCCTACAGCAGGACAGCCAAAGGAAGCCAGGGCCCTCCAGACCTCGGCCCTCCAGAGGGCGGCTGCCAAAGCCACCAAAAGCAACAGGGGTAAACTAGTCAGGGGGCTGCCCCCGCCCATACTGCAGATGTCGTGGGAGCAGCTGGAAGAAGTAGTAGGCCCCACGAAAAATAAAGACATTTTGATGACAACTGGTTGCACCGGTGAACAAATGAACGTCACAATTATAAGTCCTGTAAACATCATCACTTTCATTGCCATAACGTATCCTGTCTTGTCTCAGCATGGTTCGGGAGGCTTCACGATCGCTCCCCTCCAGCACCTCTCCTGCGGGCACCCAACTCCCCGAGTGAGTCTGCAGGGAGGAGGGTACATGGCAGAGCCATAGTGAGCCACGTGCATGCACTCTCCCGTGCACACTGAGCCTTCAATCGTCAAAGCCTCATGTCCCAGGCCCCATGCATTGTCCATACTGCCTGCTGGGGTTCCCTTTCAGTTGCCCAGCTGAGATGGCCTGCATCTCTTCCCACCCACTGACCCAACTCCCGTGCAGCATCTCGGGGACTCCAGCGCGCTACTTAGTTTCAGCCAGACCAGCAATGGCGGTTGTGACCTTTTCTCTTCACTCTGGCACCATTTCCCCTCCTCCTGTCACCCACGCCCTTTCGCCCATTAGCGTTGACCACTCCCCCTGCCCCCACAGCATTACCTTCGACCTCTCCACTGTTAACCTTCAACCCAAACCCTTTTCCTTTGATAAGGTCCAAGTAAACGTACAATTCCCTTCCTCCGAGAGGATCCCACCCATGTGCACATTGACCTGCCTGCCCACTTACTGCCCAGGCCCCAAGTCCGTGCCTACTTACACTTCCCCACTAATGATCCTCGCTGCCCCTTCACACAACGCCATCTCACCCTCACCCTCCCAGCCTACTGGCTCTCTCTGCTCCCTGTAACCCTCACCATTCCCTCATACCATGCTTACCCTGACTTCAACCATCAGGAGTCAACAGTTGGCTCACGGACCCCTCCCTCTGAGACCGTTCACACACCTGGACATAACCCCATAACCCCCCACTTCACATATCGGGATATAACCCCATAACACCCCACTTCACAAGCAAAGTGGATAATGGGGATCCTGTAGATGTAGTATATCTGGACTTACAGGAGGTTTTTGATAAGATGCCGCACAAAAGATTAATACACAAGATAAGATCACACGGAGTTAGGGGTAATATATTAGCTTGGGTGGATGGATTGACTAACCAACAGAAAGCAGAGAGTCGGGATAAATGGGACTTTTTCTGGATGGCAAGTTTTAAATAGTGTGGTGCAACAGGGTTCAGTCCTTGGGCCCCAACTATTTACAATCTATATTAATGACTTGGATTCAGGGATAGAAGATACTATAGTTAAATTTGCAGATGACACCAAAATAGGTAGGAAAGTAAGTTGCAATGAAGATAAGAACTTTACAAATGGATATGGACAGGTTAGGTGAATGGGCCAAAATTTGGCAGAGTTTAATGTGGATAAATATGAGGTTATCCATTTTGGTCGGAAGAATAAAAAGGTGACTTATTATGTAAATGGAGAAAAACTTCAGAATGTTTCAGTGCAGAGGGATCTGGGTGTCCTCGTGCATGAATCGCTGAAAGCTATTATGCAGGTACAGCAGGTAATAAGGAAGGCAAATGGAATTTTGGCATTTATTGCTAAAGGAATAGAGTATAAAAATAGGGAAGTGTTGTTGCAACTGTACAAGGCATTGGTGAGACCACACCTGGAGTACTGTGCACAGTTTTGGTCCCCTTACTTGAGGGAGGATGCAGATGCACTGGAGGCAGTTCAGAGGAGGTTCACTAGATTGCTTCCAGAGATGCAGGGCTTGTCTTATGAGGAGAGATTGAGCAGTTTAGGCCTATACTCACTAGAGTTTATAAGGATGAGAGGAGATCTAATTGAGGTAGATAAGATGCTAAAGGGGATAGACAAAGTGGATGTGGAGTGGATATTTCCCCTTGTGGGGCATTCTAGAATGAGAGGCCATAGTTTTAGGTTAAGGGGTGGTAGATTTAAATCAGAGATGAGGAATTACTTTTCTCAAAGGGTTGTGAATCTATGGAATTCACTACCTCAAATTGCAGTGGATGCCGGGACGCTGAATAAATTTAAGGAGGAGATAGACAGATTTTTAATTAGTAACGGGTTGAAAGGTTATGAGGAGAGGGCGGGAAATTGGAGTTGAGGCCGAAATAGGATCAGCCATGATCGTATTGAATGGCGGGGCAGGCTCGAGGGGCTGGATTGCCTACCCCTAGTTTTTATGTTCTTATGTTCACACACCTGGACATAACCCCATAAATCCCCCTTCACACACCTCCACATAACAACAAACTTCCTCCCCCCGAACCCCCACCAACACTCACCACTGCACGGCAACCAACACCTTCCCAACCTCCTCCTCGGTTCCCTCTGCCACCTCACTACACCCCAGTAAAACCCTTTTCAGCACCTCCAAACACCAATGCCCCTGTCTAGGCCTCCACACCTTCACCACATTCCTTTCTTATCCTTTTTTTTAACCGCACCCCCCCAAACAGCCCTAATGCCGCCCAACAGTATCTCCTGCTGCCTACCACCTGCAAGTTGGGTGACCCAATCCCATGGCAAAGAAGAAGAACCGATCCCATTTTGGAGACCCTGGAGGGAGGTCTGATTCCCATGGTGGTCCCAGAAAGAAGATCCGATCCCATGACGGAGTCCCTGGAAGAAAGTCTGTTCCCATAGCGATGTCCCTGGAAGACAGTCCGAAGCTTCAGCGAGGTTGCTGGCTGGAGAACTCCCACCTTCTGCAAGTCGCTTGGTGGAGGAGCCTCATGGATGAAGCTCCTCCCACCCTGTGCTGCACATGGTGATCCAAGGCCCCGGAGCTGGAAGCCTCCATCTTCTCGATGGATGTCCGCGAGCTGCCCGAGGCCCTAAGGTGAGTCCCAATTTTTGCACGCCACGTTGGTCCAGATGTGTCCTCCCGCTAGGGTCACAGAGAATTAGGAATGGGCAGAAGATTCCGGTTGGGCCTTCACCTGCATTCCATCAGTGGGATGCAAATCGGTTTCACACCAGCTCCTAGCCGCAATCAGGATTCTCCAGTATCGGAAGATCCCACCTTCATTTCACGCTGGCATGAAACTGATTTTTGGACCTCCACTGAATTCTAACCCCATCCGCCCCCCCACCCCCCCACCCCCCCCCCCACCCCCCTCGCCCGCCATTGACCCCGCCAATAGGGGCATGGGAGAATTCTGCCCCTGTGTTTTGTAGTGTCGAGCAGCGGTCGTCCACTGTAAGGAGCTCGTGTCTTTGAGCTAAGCTTTTTCTTGAACGTTTTCATTTATTTGGTGCTAATGAAATGAAGGATCATTGAGCCGAAGCCTCAATCCGTTCCCTGTGCTTTCTCCTGCATTATACATCACCATTTTTATCACGCTTTGCTGATTCCTAAGACTCTCCCAATCTTCAGGCTTGCTATAATTCTTGGCACATTATAAGCCTCTTCGTTTAATCTAATACTCTCCGTAATTTCCCATAAGTCACAGAGAGATCTTTCCTGCTGGCTTTTTAACGAAATGTAATTTTGTTGCGCTGGGATTGTGAGCCATGGATTTAACAATGGCCTGAACCTTACCCCTTGGTGGGGGGGGGCGCGATCGAGAGGCACGTGACCGGGCCTGGGGAAACAGGCCGCCGCCCGCGATCAGCCCCCAACCGCCATTCCACGCTGGCTGGCCAATTAGGCCCAGCGTGAAACACGTCTCCCCAATGGCCAGGAGGGGAAGGCGGAGGGGTGGGGACATTTTGGGACCCAGGCCCAATGGTGACCGGCGCAGGCAGCTCCTTGAAGGCTGCCGGGGGAAGAACATATCTTCTGCGTTGTGAACACTGAAGTTATGGCATCCAGTGCGGCTGGAGACGCCAGGTTGGAGGCAGGTTGGGAGGGCACTCAATCACCGCCCCCCCCGATTATAGGACAAGTGCCTCGGGGTCCTCCTGGAGGAGGCAGGTGCCGGGAGAGGCACCCTTGACCCCAGAGATGGAAGGAGGAGGAAACTGCACCTGAGAAAAAGAGCTTGGGAGGAGGTGGCAGTCCAGGTCAGCAGCCACGACGTTGTGTGGGGCACGTGGGTGCAGAGCTGCAAAAGGTTCAACGACATCCTGCGCTCGGGAAGGGTGAGTACCCTGTTGGCATGGGTCAGTGTGGCCCATGTTAAGGTCTGGCCGTCCCCCTGTGGAGCTCAAGCGTGCTTAAGCTTGAGTGCCAACTGCCAATGATGCCGGAGCTGGCCAAGGGGGCAAGCCCCGGCTGCTTGGACTGAGTGCCTTGCGGCTCGAGGGCCACAACTCGGATGTGCCCTGCCAGGTGTTCCACAGCTGGGATTGGCCAGGCGGCAATGGTGTTGCAGGTAGAGAGGGGACTCATCCATGCTTCTTTGTCCTTTCAGGAGAAGACATTGAAAGATCGCGGACAGTCAGAGGCCCCCCCAAACCTCTTAATCTTTTCCAGGTACAAGCAGGACCCCTTGGAGCTGGAGAGGCGCCACGCACCTCCATCAACCGGCTGTAGGGAGGGTGGGGTGTCAGACGAAGGTAAGAGTGCAGTGCACAGAGGTGACAGTTTTGGATGGTGCAAACATTCTTGTGTAGTCTCATCATTGGCTAGACTCAAGCCTGGAGTCCCCATTGATCACTGAAAGATGATGGCACCATGATGCAGATCTCCATTGTCTCACCAGGCTTCACATGCACCTGCTCTCTGAACCAGGCACCAGCGCAGATGCCAGGACCTCGGTGGGTATTAGAGTGTCGGAGCACAGCAGTGAGGGAAATTGACACTTGCTTAAGGAGCAGGCGGAGGCAGAGAGTGCCCAGGGCACCAGCAGTCGGAGGACTGCTGGGGACCAGGATGATGCTCAGTCAAAAGCTGAAGATGAGCCTCTGAAGTTGTCTATTAGGCGGCAGATGCTGGATGTCCAGTGGGATGTATGAGAGGATTTGGCGGAGATCCATGAGGGTCTGCATGCCGTGGTCTCCATGATGGAGGAGTCCATGCGGAACACCAGCACTGCATTCACCCTCACGGCCGAGTACACTGACTCCTCCATTGAGAGAGTGGTGACTCTCCTGGAGAGGCAGCTCCAGGAACAGAATCAGGGGTTCCTGGGGTTGCACTCGGACATGCAAGCCCTCACATAGGCAATGACATCAGTTGGTCAGTGTCAGTTTGAGAGATGGATGAGGCACCCAGTATCCCAGTTAGGTCCCTGTCCAAAAATGGCGAGCAGGGCGGTCCAGAGCAACCTCATGTTGGTGCATGAGCTGCTTGTCATCTCTGCGGGTTCTTCTCAGGATGGTCCGGATGATGGCAGCAGCTCCTCCGCCGCTCTGTCAACGACCGTGGCATAAGACCATAAGACTATAATTTGTAGGAGCAGAATTAGGCTATTCAGCCCATCAAGTCCACTCTGCCATTCGATGAGATCATGGCTGATTTGGTAATCCTCAACTCCACTTTCCTGCCGTTTCCCCATAACCCTTGATTCCCTTACTGATTAAAAATCTCTCTATCTCAGCCTTGAATATACTTAACGATCCAGCCTCTATAGCCCTCTGCGGTAAAGAATTCCACAGATTCACTACCCTCTGAGAGAAGAAATTCCTCCTCATCTCTGTTCTAAACTGGCGCCTCCTTACTCTGAGATTATGCCCTCTGGTACAAGACTCTCCCACAAGGATCTACCCTGTCAAGCCCTTAAGAATCTTATATGTTTCAATAAGGTCACCTCTTATTCTTCTGAACTCCAGTGAGCACAGGCCCAACCTACTCAACATCTCCTCATAAAAAATATCCCTCCATCCCCAGGATCAACCTGATGAACCTTCTCTGGACTGCCTCCATTGCCAGTATATCTTTCCTTAGGTAAGGGGACCAAAACTGTTCACTGTATTCTAGGTGTGGTCTAAGTGCCTTGTATAGATTTAGCAAGACTTCCCTATTTTTACACTCCAGTCCCTTTGAAATAAAGACCAAAATTCCAGTTGCATTACCTATTACCTGCTGAACTTGTATGTTAGCTTTTTGGGATTCATGCACGAGGACCCCCAAATCAACTCTGTGCTGCAGCTTTCTGCAGTCTTTCTCCATTTAAATAATATTCAGCTCCTCTATTCTTCCTGTCAACTGCATAACCTCACACTTTCCCACATTATATTCCATCTGCTAAGTTTTTGCCCACTCACTTAACCTGTCTATATCCCTCTGTAGATTCTTTGTGACGTCCTCACCACTTGCCTTCCCACCCATTTTTGTGTCATCCGCAAACTTGGCGATAGTACATTCACTTCTCTCATCTAAGTCATTGATAAATATTGTAAATAATTGTAGCTCCAGCACTGATCCCTGCGGCACTCCACTAATTACAGGTTGCCATCCTGAAAATGCCACCCCCACCTCCCCCCCACCCCCTCGGATCCCAACTGTCTGTCCTCTATGAGTTAGCCAATCCTCTATCTATGCTAAAAGCTACACCCAACTCCACGGGCCCTTATCTTATTCAGCAGCCTTATGTGTGATCCCTTATCGAACGCCTTTTGGGAATCCAAATGTATTACATCTACTGATTCCCCTTTATCTATCCTGCTTGTTACCTCTTCAAAGAATTCTAATAAATTTCTCAGGCATGATTTCCCCTTCGTGAAGCCATGCTGACTCTATTTGATTAGATTATGCATTTCTAAATGTTTTGCTATTACATCCTTTATAATAGACTGTAACATTTTCCCAATAATGGATGTTAAGCTAACTAGCCTATAGTTGTCTGCTTTTTGTCTCCCTCCCTTTTTGAATAAGGGTGTTACATTGGCAGTTTTCCAATCCTCTGGGACTTTTCCAGATTCTAAGAAGATTACTACCAGCGCATCTGCTATCTCTGCAGCTATTTCCTTTAATATCCTAGGATGCAACTAATCAGGTCCAGGGGAGTTATTGGCCTTTAGCCCCATTAGCTTTCCTAGTGTTTTTCTCTAGTGATAGTTATTGTATTTATTTCCTCCCCACCTTTTGCTCCATGATTATTTAGTATTTTTGGAATGCTATTAGTGTTTTCTATCGTGAAGACTGATGCAAAGTATTTATTCAACTCCTCTGCCATTTCCTGGCTCCCCACTATTATTTCGCCAGCTTCATTCGCCAAGGGACTTATTGACTTTAGCCTCTCTCCTCCATTTTATACTTTGAAAGAAGTTCTTACTGTCCATTTTTATATTACTTGCTAGTTTACACTCAAAGTTTATTTTCTCCCTCTTTACTGTTTTTTGGTCATCCTTTGTTGGTTTTTAAAACTTACCCAACCTTCTGACTTACCACTAATCTTTACCACATTGTTTGTTTTTTCTTTTGTTTTGATACTATCCTTAACTTCCTTGGTTAACCAAGGTTGGTTTATCTCCTTCCTACAACCCTTCTTCCTCACTAGGATGTATCTTTGTTATGATCCATGAACTATTTTCTTAAATGTCTGCCATTGTCCATCAACCGTCTTTTCTGCTAAACTCCTCTCCCAGTCCACCCCAGCCAACTCTGCCCTCATTCCTTAGTAATTACCCTTATTTAAATTTAGCACACTTGTTTCCAAACTAAGTTTCTCACTCTCAATCTGAATACTACATTCCACAATGTTATGGTCACTGTTTCCTAGGGGATCTTTTACTCATTGTCTGATGAGGCCGTGAAGACTGGGGAGATGCCAGCCATGGCACTGGCCGCTCCCTCCAAGGTGGGGCCAGCACAGACTCCACTGGCCAGAGGACAACCGCCAAGGTCAACAAGGCCAACAGAACAGCAGAGTCAGCAGGCTGTCTCCAATGCTGGTGCCAGTGAGAGGGGTGCACCAAAACATAGCACTCGCAGACATAAGGTTAAGGCACCATGAGCAAAAGAGGCGCTGTTCACCGGTGATCTCCTGTTCTGTAATGTTTTGTTAATATGTTTACTGGTGTGACCATTAACACCATATGCTGCTTTGTTCGTTTGATGTGAGTGCCAACATGATATAAATTTTGCTTTTGTCTTAATGGCCTGAGTGTGCTTCACTCTTTTTTTGGTGCTGGGTACACCAGTGTGTAGTGCTGGACGTGAATAGCTCTAAGCTTTATTGCACAGGCACTGAGTGGACTTTGGGTTCAAATGAAAGGGTCATTTCAGACACGTGGGATGGAGGTGGCAGCCCTGGCATGAGGTGGAAGGAGATCTTTGGCAGCCTAGCTGAAGGAGCGTTGGATCAAGGCGTCCCTGGTGTCCCTGCCTCCCTGAAGGATCCAGAGGTCTGCCTCCACCCTCAGCATTCTCCTCACTGTGCTCCTCTTCTGTCTCACTACTGAATTCATCCTCCGTGGCCTGTGGAGTTGCATCAAGATCCGCTTCCTCCAGTGAGTCCCCCCTTGCCAGTGCCAGATTGTGGAGTGCTCAGCATGTAACCACCACTATCAGTGACACCCGCTCTGGGGGTGGGGGGGGGTATCGTAGTGCTCATTCTGAACGGTCCTGGCATCAGAAGCGCATCTTCAGAAAACCTATGGTCCTCTCTATCACTGACCTTGTGGAGGCATGAATCCTATTCTAACACTGCTCTGCCTCGGTTCTTGGGTGGCGGAGAGGCATCATAAGCTTTTTCATCGGATAGCAGCCATCCATCAAGCTGGGCTGGAGCACTGGATAACCTCGGCACCTGGGAGTGTCTGAGGATGTAAATGTCGTGGGAGCTGCCTGGGTACCTTGCACTGACTTGCAGAATCTGCATCCTGTGGTCACACACTATCTACACGTTCATGGAGTGGAAGACCTTCCTATTGATGGAGACGCACGGCTAATCCGCTGGTGCCTTGATGGCCACATGTGTGCAGTCGATTGCACCCTGGGTGCAGGGGAAGCCAGCGATCACTGCAAACCCACTGGCTCACTCTGCCTGGCTGGCCTTGTCTGTACAGTAATGAATGAAAGTCAATACCCACCTGAACAGAGCTTCTGTCACCAGCTTGACACAACTGTGGACAGCTGATTGGGAGACTCCACACAGACCCCCCACTGAGCCCTGGAAAGAGCCAGAGGCATAGATGTTAAGGGCCACAGTGACCTTCAGAGCCACTGGAATGGAATGTCCACTCACACATTTGGAGGTGATTTCAGGCCCAATCATTTGACAAATGGAGGCATTGCACCTCAGACATATTGAGGTAGCTGCATCACCGCCTGTAAACCCTAGCAGCAGGATAGTGGTGTTTTCTGCAGCCCCTTCTGCCTTGGACTACCTGCTGGCCCTGAGCCCCTTGTGTCTGCGCCTCTCCTCCCACAGGTCCCTCCCCTGGAAGTTGCATTGGGACATCTGGCCTCCTCTCCCTTCTGCCCCTCTCTTCCCTTCAGAGGAGGGGCCCACAACAGAGACCACAATCCCCATTCCCAGGGTCAGAGATGGCTGTCTGATACCTGGAAGGGTCCACACGGTCAAAATCCTCTTGGGGCCTTGGAGACACCAATGAGTCTTGAAATGAAGCCTGGAAATGCTAAGACTGAAGATCAGGACGGAGATGAAGCTGTCAAGTTCAAATAAGCAACCAGCAGCAAGCTATCTCCTGAACTCCTCACTACTCACCCTGGCAATGCTGCTGACCCCTTTTATTCTGCCCTTGGGTGAAGTGTTGCAGAATGTGGGATGCCCGCCTGCCCGTTTTGCCCATGTGCGACGAGCGCAAAATCGCACGGGCAACGCAAAATCTGGATCAGTTGGGCTTTTAATGGCCTTGAAGTAGCCTCTTCATTGATGGCAGGCACAGCTCCGACTCCCACGGCACGCCCGCCGACCTGAAGTGTCGTGGGTGCGGGGTGGCGTCTTCTGGCGCTATTTTATGCCCGATTGGGGCGGGCGCGTGCCCGCCCGCCCACAAGGTGTAAAATTCTGCCCAATGGACATGTGAAACAAACCAAGCCGCTTTAATGAAACAAGCCAACACCATTTCCCCCACCTCCTCTTGTCTCTATAATTCCTCAACATCTTGGTTTCATGCCAAATTTACATCATTACAAACAATGTCTTTGTGGTGCTGGATTAAACTGCTTCGTGAATTTCCACCCAGCCATATTCATCGTCACTCACGTTGGTCTTAGCCTCAATTCAGAACAAACCGCAGGCCGCAGGCTGCAATTCAAGTCTTTTTTTTCATTCGTTCATGGGGGTCAGAGTGGGGGTGGGGGGGGGGGGTTGTGGACATCTTTGGCAAGGTGCCAGCCATTTGTTGCCCATCCCTAGTTGCCCTTGAACTGGGCAGCTTGCTAGGCAGTTGCAGAGGGCAGCTATGAGAGAGTGTCAGCGACATTGCTGTGGGTGTGGTCTGGAGTCACACCTAGGCCAGGCCAGCTGTGGGATTTTCCGGCCCCTCCCACCGCCAGGATCGTCCGGTCCCACCAGTCGAGGGACTTCTGACTCTCCCGCCGCATCCCCCCCCCCCTCCCTCCCTCCTCCACAGCAGGGGTAGAAAATCTCAGCACAGTGAAAGAAGGCAGATTTCCTTCCCTATAGGGGTTTTATAATAATCGATCACGCTCGTCTTTTTAATTCTGGATTTATTAATTGAATTAATGGTGCGATTTGAATCCAAGCCCCCAGAGCATCAGCCTAGACTTACTGGATTGCTAATCCACTGACATTGACACCATGCCACCATCTCCCCAGGCGTCTACCCTGTGTTTGACAAGCGGAGTATGAATACCTTTAAGGCGGAAGTCTCTCTTCATGTTCATTAAGCTCTGTATTACTGCAAAGGGCTTTCATTTGATAGAGTAGCTGGAGAGAAGTTGTTTCTTTTTTTAATGACAAAGTGGGCTTAACCTTAAAATTAGAGCAAGGACAATCAGGGGATGATGTCAGGAAGCACTTCTTCACACAGAGGGTGGTTTTAGCTCCATAACGCCTCTATAAAGGGGCTATTTCAGGTGCTTTCTGGAATCGGAGGAACCATAAATGTGAAGGCTTTCCATAAAATAAAACATCCTAATTTTATGAGATCGCGTTCCGGTAAGAGTTCTCAATAAGGAGCATACACTTAGTAGCGTGGTTATGATAGCGAGCAGCGAAAGATCAGCAGCATTGTAGCAGGGAGCAGTGATATGAGAGCATCTATCAGCAGAATTCATGCAGCAGGTAATGTACTCAAGAATGCTTTATAGCCTTCTATAATTCTTCAGTAGAATTACAGAATGGTTACACAGAAAAAGGGGGCCATTCAGTCCATCAAGCTTGTCCGGCTCTCCTTAGGAACAGTGTATCTAGTCCCACTTCCCAGTTAGAGTCAGCCAGTGATCCGCTCTTCATACTAGGGGGTCACTGTTTAAAAATGGGGGGGTCTCTCATTAAGACAGAGATGAGGTGAAATTTTTTCTCTCAGAGAGTTGTGAGTCTTTGGAACTCTCTTCCTCAAAAGGCGGTGGAAGCAGAGTCTTTGAATATTTTTAAGGCAGAGCTAGATAGATTCTTGATTAACAAGGGGGTGAAAGGTTATTGGGGGTTGAGGTTACATTCAGATCAGCTGTGATCTGTGTCTATCTACCTATCTAGCTGCTTCATCAATGACCTTCCTTCCATCATAAGGTCAGAAGTGGGGATGTTCGCTGACGATTGCACAATGTTCAGCACCATTCATGATTCCTCAGATACTGAAGCAGTCCATGTCCAAATGCAGCAAGACCTGGACAATATCCAGGCTTGGGCTGACAAGTGGCAAGTAACATTCGTGCTACACAAGTGTCAGGCAATGACCATCTCCCACAAGAGAGAATCTAACCATCGCCCCTTGATATTCAATTGCATTATCATCACTGAATGCCCCATTATCAAAATCCTGGGGGTTCCCATTGACCAGAAACTGAACTGGATTAGCCATAAAAATACTGTGGCTACAAGAGCGGGTCAGAGGCTAGAAATAGTGTGATGAGTAACTCACCACCTGACTCCCCAAAGCCTATCCACCATCTACAAGGCACAAGTCAGGAGTGTGATGGAATACTCTCCACTTGTCTGGGTGAGTGCAGCTCCCACAACACTCAAGATGCTCAACACCATCCAGGACAAAGCAGCCCCGCTTGATTGGTGCCCCATCCACAATCATTCACTCCCTCCACCACCAATGCACAGTAGCAGCAGTGTGTGTGCCATCTACAAGATGCACTGCAGCAACTCACCGAGGCTCCTTTGACAGCACCTTCCAAACCCACGACCACTAACATCTAGAAGGACGAGGGCAGCAGATTTGTGGAAATACCACCACCTGGAAGTTCCTCTCCAAGTCACTCACCATCCCGACTTGGAAATATATCGGCCGTTCCTTCACTGTCACTGGATCAAAATCCTGGAACTCCCTCCCTAACAGCAGTGTGGGTGTACCTACACCACAGGGACTGCAGCGCTTCAAGAAGGCAGCTCACCCCCACCTTCTCATGGGAAACTAAGGATGGGCAATAAATGCTGGCCCAGCCAGCGAAGCCCACATCCCGTGAATGAATTTTTAAAAAAGTTACTTTACTCCTGATCATGTTTAAGACATAACCTAATAGATTCTTGGCTGACAGGAGAGTCAAAAGGTTGAGGGATTAGACAGGGAAGTAGAGGTCACAGACAGATCAGGCATGAGCTTATCAAATAGCAGAGCAGGCTCAAGGAGATGCATGGCCTTATCCTGCTGCTAATTCCTATGTATGTAATCGGGCCTAACGTTGCATTCTAGTGCACTTACATTTTAAAACTGAAGCGAATTGTCACTGTTATTTTTTAATGAGTTTAACGTTTCTTCTTTCCTTCTGCGAGTCTGTCTAATCTTTACATGAAAATGGTGGATTGCAACTTAGTGTCAGAGAAATACAAATGTGGGTCACCAGACAGGTCTGAGGTAACCTGGGATTAGGTGTTTTGTCAAACACGATAGAAAAATCAATATCCCTTTTGACAGCCGGCGTCAGAATGCCAAGAAAATTGGGGCCAGATCTCAAGACGGTGGAATGTGCTGCTAAGTGCATCATGAGAAAATACTTTACATCCTGTCCCCCTCCACCCAACACAGATCACTGAAGTAACGATGCGAATTCAGAAAAAGATACAACTAAAATGGATTGTCTGGACAAGACAGTGGGAGCAGATTCATTGGTTGGGATTTTTTGTTGAGGTGGTAGCCCCCATGCCCCCACTGAAAAGCAGGGGGCATGTCTGCCCCCCTCTCTGGGGCAGGGCACCCCTGTCCTGATTTAAAGGGTGGCTGCCTGTTTAATGAGTTCAAGCTGAGACTGCTGCATCCCACCAACCCCACCCCTACCCCCACCACCTGGGAGGAAGACCCACCTCCGGGAGCTGCTGGGAGCTCCCCAGTCCCGACAGCGCCACCGAGCACGGTGGACGCTGCTGGGACTGCAGCCAGCCCCCCTCGAGGATTGTTGCTGGAGCCAGGTACTGAGATAAGGGGAGGAGTGGGGTGGTGGGGTGGTGGGGGGGGGAGGGGTGGCGGGGGGTGGGGGGGTGGGATGTGGCGTGGGCGTGACCCCGGTGAGGGATTTTTGGGGGTCCGTGATGGGGAGGGGAGCCAGGGTATGAGGGGATGACCAGCAAGTACTGTGATGGGTGGGGTGGGGGGGGTGGGGAAACGGGACAGTGAACTGGAGGATCCTCCACCTCCCCAAAACCCGCAGGCAGGCTGTTGGAGTTTACCTGGCAACCTCACCACATGGTGCGGGTGCCCCCATACCCTCTATCTCCCATGCAACACCGCCCCCTGCCCCCTTCCCCCAACCCCCACCCCCCCGCCCCCCCCAACAACTCCCAGTAAAATGCAGCAACAGTTTGGAGGAGGCACTTAAGTAGCCATTAATTAGCCAGTCAAAGGCCGCAACTGGTCCAAAGGCGGGTGGGCTGCCCAACAGCTCCCCTACGACTGGTAAAATTCCAGGGAGTTGGTAGATGATGGGCACAGAGCCCCTGCCATGTCATTGATTTCACGCCCGCCCCACCTGCCAGCCCACTACCAGAGCGGGGGTGGGGGGGGGGGCGGGGGTGGGGGGGAGGAGGGGGTTGGGGGTGGGGGTTGTGCAGGGGGCAGGGGGCGGAGCAGAAAAAAAATTCCAGCCTCCAGCAACTTTGGAAAAGGGACTGGGACAAATACTTCAAAGTTTTGGCACTGGCCAAGGGGAGTGATATTAATTGGATAGCACTTCAAAAGTGCCAAGGTAGGCCAGATGGGCTGAAGGGCCTGCTACTAGGCCGCATCATTCTACGATTCAGAGGCTGGTAACCCACAATAAAAAAAAAAACAGGAAATGCCGGAAATACACAGCAGCTCCCTCAAAATGTGTAAATGGGAGAGCCAGGTTCTGATCTTTCCACAGTGAAACTCTTCCTCAGTGTAATCATATTGCACATTTCTAGCACTTTTTGTTTTTATTTTGTAAATAACAAGTCTGCACAAAGCAGAAATGATCACTTCCCTCACTGAAAAGATGAATAATTGCCTCACTTGTTTAAATTTCCATTTAATGGTGTGTTGCCTAGATTAGCCTTGTATTCCCTCGAGTGCAGAAGATTAAGGGATGATTTAATTGAAGGTTTGAAGATGATTAAAGGATTTGATAAGGTCGATAGAGAGAAACTGTTTCCTCTGGTAGGGGCGGGGGTGGGGAGAGGGGTGGGGGTCTTCCCAAACAAGGAAGTAAAATAGAGCTAGGCACAGCTTCACACAGAGTTGGCACTGGGGCGGGGTGGGGGTTGGGGTGGTGCGATATCTGGAACGGTCTCCCCAGAGAAGCTAATGAGGCTGGGGCCCAACTGGAAACAGATTTTGGTTAGGCAAGGTTATTCAGGGACTAGGATCAAAGGCGCATGAATGGAGGCCGGATACAGATCAGGCGCAATCTAACTGAATGAAGGAAATGGCCCGAGGGGCTGAATGGCCTCCGTTGGCTCCTACGTCCCTCGGTGTTGCCGCATTTGTTGGCGAAGAGCAAAGAAATGCGCAGTGGCTGCGGAGAGGAGGCGGGGAGGGAGTGAGACTAGGTGGGCTGCTCTTGCAGGGGCCTGCACAGCCACGACGGGCTGAAGGGCCTCCTCCTGTGCTGTAACCATTCTGTGACTCTATGAATTTATTTAACACGCTGGAGAATTGTATAAGGCTGTGTGATACCCAATGCAAATTTTTAAATGGAAGCTTTTTGGAATCCATGAAGGGAGGTTTGCCACGACCAGCGGTGAAAGTCCTCTGATGGTTTGCGAACGACCAGTCCTTAACTGTGACAATGTGAAGCTGCCACTCAATGAAAGCCATTCTGTTGATTATCCTGATGTAGGCTTGTCGGATTAGTATTCCTGTGTCAGTCACTGAACTTTGTTCTTCTGCTAATTGTCACTTTCCAAGGAATTAAATTATAGAATCCCCGACCTCCTGCTATTTACCCACAAGCTGGTGAAACACAATTCCTCATTCCCATTGATTTTTTTCCTCACTACCGGGATATTCTTAATGGCCCACACGACACCAAAACATCAGGAGTCATGATGGCCAAGGTGTCAGATCTTCTTGCAAACCCCACACCTCCCCACCCCTCCCCAAACAACGCCCCCCCACCCACCTCCCCGCACTCCCATACACCTTCACCCCACAGCCGCAGACCCATCAGGACACTTGATCCTGGAACGCGAGCTTGGATTCTCCAGGAAGTCAGTGAAGTAAGACAAATGTTTTCTAGCACAATCCAGAAATATAGCAGGTGCTACCCTGAGGGCTGGAGAAAGACCAACGTAATCCTGAGGCTCACAAAAGGAGTGAGGTGAGGTCACAGGAAATATAGACCAGCTCACTTAATATTGGGAGAGGAACAAATATGTTCAGGGACATTTATAGTTTTGTGGTAAACATTCTCTAAAAAGCACAGGAATAGTCATTTGGCTGGTACAGAAGTTGAGCATTGCCGGACAAAAGATACATGCTGTCAAAGCTTTGTGTCTTGCACTCATCAGGACAATTTGCAAGATGACGAAATTGTAAAGGGAACAATCTGGTACTACAAAGGCAAAATCCTACGGATGCTGGAAATCTGAAACAAAAACAAAAAATGCTGGAAAGACTCAGGAGGTCTGACAGCGCCTCTGGAGTGAAGGTCAGAGTTAACGTTTCAAGTCCCCTATGACTCTCTGAAGAAGAGTTATATGGACTCGAAACGTTAACTCTCTCTTTCTCTCCACAGATGCTGTCAAGCCTGCGGAGTCTTTCCAGCATTTTTTTTGTTTTTGTGACAATTCGGTATTCTTGCGAACTGGCCTGGTCAGTGCATGAAAAAAAGCTTCAACAGCTTGTCCCGCACTGATCAGGACAGTTACATAGAAACATAGAAACTAGGAGCAGGAGTAGGCCATTCAGCCCTTTGAGCCTGCTCCGCCATTCATTATGATCATGGCTGACCATCCAACTCAATAGCCTGCTCCCGCTTTCTCCCCATACCCTTTGATCCCTTTCGCCCCAAGAGCTATATCTAACTCCTTCTTGAAAACATACAATGTTTTGGTCTCAACTACTTTCTGTGGTTACGAATTCCACAGGCTCACCACTCTCTGGGTGAAGAAATTTCTCCTCATCTCAATCCTAAATGGTCTACCCCATATCCTCAGACTGTGACCCCTGGTTCTGGACTCCTCCACCATCAGGAACATCCTTCCTGCATCTGCCCTGTCTCATCTTGTTAGAATTTTATAGGTTTCTATGAGATCTCCCCTCGTTCTTCTGGACTCCAGCGAATATAATCCCAACCGACTCAATCTCTCCTCATATGTCAGTCCCGCCATCCCAGGAATCAGTCTGGTAAACCTTCGCTGCACAGTACATCCTTCCTCAGATAAGGAGACCAAACTGCACACAATATTCCAGGTGTGGTCTCACCAAGGCCCTGTATAATTGCAGCAAGACATCCCTGCTCCTGTACTCGAATCCTTTCGCTATGAAGGCCAAAATATCATTTGCCTTCTTTACCACCTGCTGCACCTGCATGCTTACCTTCAGTGACTGGTGTACAAGGACACCCAGGTCTTGTTGCACATTCCCTTCTCTAAATTTATAGCCATTCAGATAATAATCTGCCTTCCTGTTTTTGCTACCAAACTAGATAACCTCACATTTATCCACATTATACTGCATCTGTCATGCATTTGCAAGAATACCGAATTATTGTTGTTCCCTTGTGAATTGTTCTGATGAGTCCAAGGCTAAAATCATTGACAGCATGTGTCCTTTCTCAGCAATATTCAAATACCAAAATAATAAGGATGGTTAAGCTTGGTTTTGGAAGCAGTAGGTCATAGCCCAGTAACTTGATTAACATTCTATAAAAAGGTAACTAAATCAGGGGGTGTGGGCTAATTAGTAGATTTAAGGGCATCCACTAGGAAATATGTTCCAAAATTTGATTTTAGATGTTGTAGCCCATGAACAGAATAATTTCTATAATTAACTTGAATCAAGAAAAGGAAATTGTCAAACTTCTGCATCTAGGTTTTATGCAGCAACAACTTGAACTTATACAGCACCTTGAATGGGGTAAAATCATCCCAAGTTGCTTCCTGTTGGCAGCTCACCAAGGCTGCTTCAACAGCACTTTCCAAACCTGTGACCACTACCATCTAGAAGGACAAGGACAGCAGGTGCATGGAAACACCATCACCTGCAAGTTCCCCTCCAAGCCACACACGATTCTGACATGGAAGTATATCACTGTTCCTTCATTGTCACTGGGTCAAACTCCTGGAACACCCTACCTAACAAGCACTGTGGGTGTACACCACATGGCCTGCAGCGGTTCAAGAAAGCAGCTCATCACCACCTTCGCAAGGGCAATTAGGGATGGGCAATAAATGCTGGCCCAGCCAGTGACGCCCACATCCTGTGAAAGATTTACAAGGATTATCAAACAAAATCTGACACCGAACCACACAGGAGGTATTAGGACAGGTGGCAAAAAAACTTGGTCAAGTAGGTAAGTTATAAGGAGCATCTTCAAGGGGAAATCTATCCAAAACATAGTCAAGGCATAGAGAGGCAAATTTTTGATCGACAAGGGAGTCAAGGGTTATGGGGAAGGGGCAGGAATGTGCAGCTAAGGCCACAATCAGATCAGCCATGACCTCATTGGATTGTGAAGCAGGCTCTGTGGGCTGAATGGCCTACTGCACCTACTCCTTAGGATTTTGTGATCTTAATATCCCCACTCCCCTGGTCTTTGCCCACAACCCCCTAAATCACCAGATTGCAACTCAAATGGGTGAAGGATGAAGATAATGTAAAGAAATAAGTAGGTTATTTAAATTAACCAACAACTGAACAAAAATACAAGTCCAAAAAGCTGGTGAATCTCAAATGAGACTCATGATTAAAAATATTTATTCCTTTACAATACAAAGTGGAACTATCAAACAGTGAATAATCAAGAGGAATTAATGTGGCTCTATTTAACTACTTTGAAGTGAGATTCATGAGTGTCTGGTTTAAGTAATGACTAAAGGCTTCAATTATGTTTATAGATGCCAATTACCGTAATCTCTATGCAACACTAGTAAATCTGTTACAGCATAGTTTATGGGCTGGAGTGGAGATAAAAAAAAACAGTTCTTGGGATCATGCAGCATAGAAGGAGTCCATTCAGCCCTTTGTGTCTGTGTTGGTTCTTTGAAAGAGCTATCCAATTAGTCCCACTCTTCTGCTCTTTCTCTGTGGCTTTCCAATTTCTTTTGAGAGATTGAGAGATTTTTATTGGGCAAGCAGATTAAGGGCTGGACAACTAATCTGGGTCCATACAGGAGGTTAAATACAGATCTGTTACGATTTAATTGAATGGTAGAACAGGGTGGAGGGGCTGAATGGCCTCCTCCTGTTCCTATGTTCTGTAGTCTACCTAGCATTTAGCTGTCTGCTAAAGGTTGGGTGTGCCATGTCTCGATGTGGTATTCCATTAGTTACAGCGTTAATTGGAAGATATGCAAATTTACAAAAGACTATGGGCGGAATTTTCTGGTCCCACCAGTGGTGGTGGTTTCTTGATGGTTGGGAACAGAATATTTGAGTTGAGGCAGAAAAACGAGTCGAAATTCCTCCCCTCGTCACTTTCATGGCGGGCTGATAGCAAGCCGGCTTTCCTGCTGATCCATTTCGGGAATGCCGTTTGCATGCATAAGCATGTCATGTATACTCATTGAGAATGCAGCTCACCACAATCACGCTTCCCCCTCCCAATTACGTGCCAGGCCAGCGGGAAACTTAGGCCCGTCTAAATCACGGCCAGAAGTTACCCACCCTCACTCCGCTCGTGACTTCAAGATAAGTGCAACATTCAAAGCTTACCTGCAACAGCACCGCTCTTGGTTCCTCAGCGATGCCAGTGTTAGCCCACGCTGGTGGGGGTGTATGGTGGGGCTGCTCACTGTGACTGCCTCGGTGCTGACCGGTCTGCTCACTGTGGTTGCTGCACTGCTCTGACAGGACAGCATTGTGTGCCGTGAGTCTCAGGCAGGGTTGCACCCTGAAGCAGGGACCAGCATGGCGATGGGGGTAGGGGAGAGAATGGGAGGGGGCTGAATGGGGAGGGGTTGGGGGGGGAGGGGGTGCCAGATGAGAGAGACATGATGGGGGAGGGGGCTTGGGAGGGTTGGAGAAGGGGGCACGATGACAGGCAGAGAGAAGGTGGGGAAACCCCATATGGAACGGAAGGACACCGAAAGGGGTGGACAGGATTCAATTTGCATGAAGGGCAGGGGGTGCATGCAGGCTGTAGAGTGCTAGGTTGGGGGTTTAGTGTGGCACAAGAGGGATGGGTTGCACTGAGACTCATGAAGCCCTCTGCCTGCCATCATCCACCCACTCCTGCCCCTCCCAACCCTACCTAAGCCCCCTTCAGCCTCACGCCTCTGCCATCTGATGCCAACAGAGCTGGGGTGAGAGATTAAACACAGTCCTGGGGCTCTGTGGGCCATGCTACAGGGCTATGCAGGGTACGCACATCATGTTCCTGCTCCAGGGAGAGGCAAGAGCCTGTGTGCTCGATGGGGATCAGGCTGAGCTTGGTGTGCAGGGCGTGGTCACAGTCTCACTCTCGGGGGTGTGATGGGGGTGCCTGACTCGGTATTGGGCTGGTCATGGTCGGGGGGAGGCATCTGCAGCCTGTAAATAGGGAAAGATAATGGAGACAGGTGCTCAAAACCCTCCTTGGAGGGGGAGTGTGGGTGGTGCGTTTCCTCTGTGCATGACCGTGCCACGCAGCCTCAGGGTGGGGACGGGTGAGGTCCACATGGAGCATGGGGACTATCAACAGTGACGAATTTGGTGGGGGAGGTTGGGGAGGAATGTCCACAGCAATGACAATGGGACCCAGGGTTACTGGGGGAGGCTGGAGGATCACTGGAGGGAGTTCTACCTGCACATCGTGAGGCTTCAGGAGGATCAGGCGAACTGGAACTCTGACAGCGAGAGGGTTGAAGCTGGTCTCAAAATAGAAATGCAGCATCACCCATCTTGAGAGCCCTAAGTTATGATGCCGTTTAAAATAAAAACTGGAAACGAATCTGCACAAGAGAGGGGGCTGAGGCAGTGAGGGAGGAGCCCAGGGCTGGATTCAGCGACCCGAACAGGGGGGCACCCTCACATGGCTTAGAGTAACAACGTGGAGATGGAGTCTGAGCTGATGGAACTCAGAGAGAGTTTATCCAGAAAATGCAGTTGGAGTCATTGACATTTGGAGCAACTTTAATGTGAGACTGCAGGAGTCATTGAGTTCACAATGAAGCCGATCGATTTGAGCATTAACAGAAGGGTATGTGAGAATGGAAAGATGCAGCCAGCCATGAAGGGAGCACAGCTGCTGGATAACTGCAGGATGATCAATGGAAGCCTCCAAGCTGCTTTCTGCAATCGGCACGGCTGACGGGTCAAAGGGCATCCAGCTGTTCCAAAAGTGGAGGTTGCGATTAATCAGTATACCAGGTCAGGCATGGTGGCAGTGCATTAGGTAAGGTTGAACGTATCCTGGATACTCTCAAGCCTCTTCCAACCTCTCTGGGATTAAAGTGTCATAAGGCATCTTGGTCCCCTGGAGCTGTGAGGTAGCTCCTCGGCTGAGATGCTGCATCAGGGAAAGGCTAATAGCACAGACGCAGCTCTAGGGCATGACAGCAGCATTCTGGTAGCAATTGGCAGCTCTACTATAGTCGCCCATTACTCTTCAATATGTTGGATCTGTCCACAGGGAGAAGGAAGATTGAATAATGGAGCCTGTGCTCAGTGCTGCCTTCTTGATGGCAGCGATCCAATTGAGGACCCACCCAGCACAGCTTCAAGAAGAGGCCCGGCCTGAGGACCATGATCCAGAGGAGCCCAGCAAGGCCCGGAGGACAAGGAGGTCAGATCCATCCCGTGGAGGTGAATCACACGACCAAGGGTCCACTGAAGACACCGTTCCTATCTGGAGATGAGCGAGACACAATACCTCACACGTCTACACTTGCCAAGAGACGTGGTGGCTCATATCTGCCATATTCTGCAGGAGGAGCTAATGCCGCATGGACTGGGAGGACGTCCCCTGCCAGTGCCCTTGAAGGTCACCCGCTGCGCTCAATTATTTTGCCAGCGGGTCATTCCAGGGATCCACAGAGGACCTATGTGGCATCTCTCAGTCCTCAACACATAAATATATCAAGGAGATGCCCGCTACAGTAAGAGTCATCATTGTGTAAAGTTCACACTGGGTGGAGCTAGCCAGGCTGCTAGATGCCTGGGTTTTACAGCTTCCCTACAGTACAGGGTGTGATCGATTGCACATCTGCGGCTTTGAAAGCTCCAGGGAAGCAGCTCCTGTGATGTTCATTCACAGGGAAGGGTTCCACCCCTTGAACGTTCAGTTGGTGTGCAATCATCAGAAGCACATCATGCACGTCTATGCCAGGTATCCTGGGAGTTGCCATGACTCATACACCCTGAGGTGCTCCCAGGTGCCTCAGGTATTCGAAGAGATGCGGTGCTTATGGGGCTGGCTGCTTGGTGATAAGGGGCACCCACTGAAACGATGTCTCATGACGCCCGTACAGGGTCCTCAAAGTGCCTGGGAGGAGAGATACAACACGGTGCCTAGTTAGACAAGACCCATCATAGAGCAGACCATTGGCATCCCGAAGTTGCGCTTCCGATGCTTGGACCGCTCAGGTGAGGCTCTGCAATACCCTCCACAGAGGGTGCCCCTCATCATTGTGGTCAGTTGCACCCTGCACAACCTGACTCCTCAAAGGAGAGATAATTTGCTAGAGGGAGGAGGCTGAAAGCTCCTCGGATGATGAAGAAGTAGAAGGGCAGGAATCTGAAGAGGGCGATGACGGGGAACTTCCATGTGAGGATGCGATCGAAGCCATAAGACGCCGAAGGCGTACCTGTGACACGGTCATAGCCACAAGGCTCCAGGAGGAGTAAGGTGCAGGCAAGTGCATTTCTCCTGTCCCTCAGTGACCTGCCAGTGATCTGAAAGGCCTTTACAACAACTAACATCAAGAGCAATGTCAGCATTGGGCCTTGGACCTCCAACCTTCACCAGGCCCTGATCTTTGGCAAGGCCTGCAGCCAAAGCCGCTCTGGGAAGGGCAAGGTAGCCCACCAGCGCAAGGCCTGTGTCAAGTGGACTTGATGCACTCCTGAGCGAGACACTTCCTGCTGCCACAGGGATGTTCACATGGCTGGAGAAACCATCATGACTGCAGGTCCTGTTCTTTGGCACAAGCAATGAAGACAGCTATTTGGTGATGAGACAACGTGAGTGGTAACCCTGTGGGCAGCTGAGCACGCATAACTCCATGGTGTCTTTTAATGAATATCATTCAATTTACAGTCACTTTCAATAACAGGGGTGACGCATCTCCCTAACGTTAGATAAGGGGTGAGTAGCTAACATGAGTCAGCTGGACATCACATGAATGTGAGGCTAGCAAAGGGAAGTGACCACGGAGTGGTAGCTTGGGCCACTCTCGCAACACATTCAAATGACGAGATCTTTGTCATAAACAGAAAGTTTAATTATGAAGGTGGATGATGTAGGAAGAGAGTGAACACCTGTGACCAAAAAGTGGTTTCAAGGTTTCTTAACCTTTCTAGCCCTACCGCTACGACTTATTGGATCCCCAACATCCGCAGCAGGGGTGGAGACAACCTGCTGACTGCTACACCCAGTTGCCTTTGATGGCTTTGGTGGGCATCCTCTGGAGGGCAGAGACCTGGAGGGCCCCAGCCTGCTTTGGGTCTCCTGCTGTGAGGCAGGTGCACCCTCCTCGGCCTGTAGAGCTGGAGGTGATGGGGTCACAGGCAGTGGGGACTGGGATGGGCTGATCATTCGCGGAGTCACCTGAATGGATGGCTCTGGGGTGTCCAGCAGCTGGCCCTCTTCCCTGTGAGTGCCCAAGGGCTCCTGCCTGACTCCTTGAGGAGAAGGGGCACCCGGAGGGAGGCCGAGGTGCCCAGCGCCCCACCTCCTTCACCTGCGCACTGATGGATCCCACCAATGACTATAGCGATGGAGTGAAGACCCGAGTAAATATTTCAGCAGGATTCCCTGGACCAAGGTCTCCAAAGCCGCCGCCAACCTTCCATGGAGACCTCGAGGACTTCGCTGCCCACCTTTGCATCTCCAGCATGTTTGCAATGGCCACTTCCAGAGGCTCATCACCTGACTCTGACTCAGTGGGTGGTTGCTTTCCAGCAGTCCCCGAATAGCAGGGACCTGGGCTGTCACTACCCCCGCTTGCTGCAGAGATGTATCAGTGCGGTGTCCCGCAGAAAGTGACCCCGAGGCTAATCTAGATCAATCACCCGCAGGGGTTGCGTGTCCCTGCGCTGGTGGAGAGTGCGGGTGAATACAGTGACGGGTCTTCTTCAGATAGTCCCTCAGCATCCACCTCTGAGATGGGCTGGGGGCCAGATCTTTTGCTGGCTGTGCTGGTTTGTCTGGACATGCTGGCGCCTGTAAGCGAGAAAAGATAGATTTAGTTCATGAGCAGGATGAATAAAACATTGCATGCCACTCACTGTGAACGTCGGGGTGTGATGAACCCATGGGGTGGGGGGATAGTCCATACTGGCTTGCTGGGAGAGGCTGATCTCGCCTTCCCCGCAGGAGCGATCTCTGCCCTCGTCCGCCAACTGGGTGACATTCTCCTCAAACTTGGAGGGGTCCTGGACGTCAGCCGCCCCTCCCCCAGTCTGGCATCTCTCCCTCATGTCGTGGGCAAACTTGGCCTTTGTGAAGACAAATGGATGGAATGTGAAGAGAAGGGATGGATCAGAGATAAAAGCAAAGAACTGCGGACGCTGGAAATCCAAAACAAAAACAGAATCGGAAATACCTGGAAAAACTCAGCAGGTCTGGCAGCATCGGCGGAGAAGAGCACAGTTGATGTTTCGAGTCCTCACGACCCTTCAACAGACCTAAGTAAAAATAGGAAACAGGTGAAATATAAGCTGGCTTAAGGGGGGGGGGGGGGGGGGGGGGGGGGGGCGGGGGGGGGGGGGGTAGTGGGGGGGAAGGGGGGGTTTGTTGGGACAAGAAGCCAGTAATAGGTGGAGATAACCAAAAGATGTCACAGACAAAAGGACAAAGAGGTGTTGAAGGTGGTGATATTATCTAAAGGAATGTGCTAATTAAGAGTAAAAAGCAGGACAGATAAGGTACAGATAGCTCTAGTGGGCGTGGGGTGAAGGAATACTAAAAGGTAGAGATAAAACAATGGATGGAAATACATTTAAAAATAATGCAAATAGGCAGGAAAAGAATAATCTATATAAATTATTGGAAAAGACAAAAAGGAGGGAGAAGAAGCAGAAAGGGGGTGGGGATGGAAGAGAGATCAAGATCTAAAGTTGTTGAACACAATATTAAGTCCGGAAGGCTGTAAAGTTCCTCGTCGGAAGATGAGGTGCTGTTCCTCCAGTTTGCGTTGAGCTTCACTGGAACAATGCAGCAGGCCAAGGACAGACATGTGGGTATGAGAGCAGGGTGGAGTGTTGAAATGGCAAGTGACAGGGAGGTTTGGGTCATGCTTGTGCACAGACCGAAGGTGTTCTGCAAAGCGGTCACCCAGTCTGCGTTTGGTCTCTCCATTGTAGAGGAAACCACATTGGGAGCAAGGAATGCAGTAGACTAAATTGAGGAAAGTGCAAGTGAAATGCTGCTTCACTTGAAAGGAGTGTTTGGACCCTTGGACGGTGAGGAGAGAGGAAGAGAAGGGGCAGGTGTTGCATCTTCTGCGGTTGCATGGGAAGGTGCCGTGGGAGGGGGTTGAGGAGTAGGGGGTGATGAAGGAGTGGACCAGGGTGTCACGGAGGGAATGATCCCTATGGAATGCCGCTGGGGGGGATGGAGTAGAGGTTGGGAAGCCTGCATGCCTGCTGTGTGTGCGGCGCCCTCCCCAGTAAGGGCTGAAGATGCTGATTGTGCAGGAAGACAGATGAGATGCTGGTGAATAGGTTTTCGATGCCGATCTCTCCTCCGCTAACATTTTGTGAGATACCTGAGCTGAGTGACCCTTTGAGTGCATCATGCCATAATGAGAGTGTGAGTTTGGAGTGAGATGTATGATGTGTTACGGACAGGAGGGAGGTTAATTTAAACAATCCTGATTTCTCTACTCACTATCCGTCCATAAACAGAAAGATGTTTTTGATTTTTGATTTCTCCCTTTATAATTGGTGGCATATTTTCCACAACCCCTCAGTTTTGGAGTGATCCAATCCTCTATTAATAACACCACCGCAAACTCAAGATAAGATAAAATCAGAGGGGTAGTTTATTTTACACACACACAAAACGTGGGAAGGGATTTCCTGATGTACGCCCCTTTTTGCACTCACACAATAAAAGAGGAATAAGGGAAACAAAGGACTACAGGGCAAGAGATCAATAAAAAGTAAGAGTTGTGGTTTCATGTGAGCCCAGAGTCCAGAATCAAAAGTCCAATGGTGCATTCCATCAGACGTTAGCAGGCTAGAACTGTGGCAGGATAATCTGTCTTTCCCAGTAACGAGGGCTTCCACAATGGGAGAAGGCACATAGAGATGAATGAGTCTTGAAGGCACAGGTACAGAAGTTCCAGTGATCCAGTAGCTCACAGTGTAAATGAGTGCCAGGCATTTTACCTGGACTGAACTCTTTCTGCTGCTGCCTGTTAGGTGGTAAAACGGTAGATCGCCTGAGTTCAGTTCCACATGGCAATGTTACAGATTCTGGCAGCTTGGGGGAGGTCATGTGTCATACTTCCCACTTCTTCTTCTGGGTGTAGGACAAAGGATGAATATTCCCAGACCTGGAATCTTGAGGTGTTTAATAGAGGAGTCAGGGTCCCTTTCGTCCTTTGCAGACGTACCATCTCCATTGGCCAGAGCTTTGACTTAGAAATGTAAAAAGGAGTTGGTGCATTCTTTCGGAATTTGACTGTTGGCCATCACAGAGGGCATTAGCACCTCTTTAAGGATAACAAGGTCCCTGCTGAGTTTTGACGGTTAGAAATTCTTCTGGTGTGAATCATGGCTAATCAGGGTAAAGTCTTGTCCATTTCAAAAATAAAAATAATAATTTTATGAAGTGGCTGATGTAGCTATATATGTATAGTTTTTCCCTTCCTGTCTATTGGCTGGGACAATGACTCACCCCGGCGGTGTAAACGAGATCTTTCATCCTCTTCCTGCACTGGTTGGCATTCCCTGGGCAATGCCGGCGGCACTGACCTCCCTCGCCGCTGCCTCCCAGGCCGGTGAGGTGAGTTGGTGGACATCCTGGAACCATGCCTCGTGTGGAGGAAATCCTGGTGCTAGTGTACATCATGAATAAGAGCCTCAAGGGAGTCATGGCTGACCTTTGGTGCTGTCTTCGTTTTATTTGGAGCCATCTCAGCCTTGGCTGTCCGCACAACTGGGCTACGTGTGTGCTCAGCTGGCGTTCAAATTGGCGGATGAATCATTGGCCGCCACGCTATGTGATTCTGAGACCTAGGCATAAATAATGAGCTCCCAAGCGTAAGACTGGGCCTGATTTCCCGACCCGCCGATCGGCAGGAAACTCGCCGCTAATCCCGCCTGCCATCGCACTTAGACTCCGGAGCGGAAAATTCCGCAATAAATGATTGGATCAGTTCCTACTTGACTGACATTTTCTTTTTTTTAATACCCGGAGTCAGGTATTGAAAATTCAGAGATGTTTGTTAAATCTTTTCCAAATGGCAAGATAATGACTGGTGTGGAAGGAAGGTGAAGAAATTGACTATATTGCAGAATTCAGTTAACCTGAAAAAATTCCGGCATTCGAGCCTTCACTCTTCCACCTGGGAGTCCATTCCATTTGGTGATCGTTCTTTGTATGAAGACGAACTGCCTGGCATCAGTCCTACACTCTGCTTTATTACTTTCAACCTGCACTCCTTTGTTCTGGCTTAATTTAATTTAAAGTCAACATATGAATTTGGCTTTTCTGCACTATCTAATATAGCTCTATAATTTCACTCTCCTATGCATCCCCTTTCAAGGTTAAACGACCCATGTCTTAAAATATTTCCTCATTAACTAAGCTGCTGAGAGGTCTTGTGGTGCAGTGGGTACTGCCCCTGCTCTTGAGCTAGAAGTTCTAGGTTCAAATCCCACCCCAGGACTTGACAGTCAAGGAAGGTGTATTCAAAACGTGGCCAAACAGGTTGAGTCTACAAAGCCTTCCCACGCGCTTCAGTGGTAAGAGCAGGAGAGATTCCTGGTCAGTATGTGACAGAAGGAAAGAATGTTGGAGACTCTTAACATGCATGAAAAACAAATGTGTGCTGCCACAGCAACTTAGACCCTCTGAGTGAACTGTACCATACCACCAGATGTCTATCAATTGTCTATGTCTCCTCTTTGCTCTCCCTCCAATGCATGAATGGAGGAGGGGCAAAGCTAGGCAAATTGGGGAAGATACAAATGAGGCATTGATGGGCTGGATGACCTCCGCTGGCTCTTATTATCTTTTTAAGGGAAAACTTGGTGGATATTCAAAGCAGAAATAGAAATAAGGGATAAGGTGAGAGACTGTGGAACTGTGGGATTCATCTTGGAGTATTCTAATAAAGAGCGAGTACAGACAAGGCACACTGAATGGCTTCTTTCTGCGATCTTTCCGTTTAGTTCCAATGAAGATGGTGGTCATTTTGAGCTGGGCTTTCCATATAGGGAGATGGTGGCACAGTGGTAATGTCACTGGACTAGTAATCCAAAGGTGAATGTTCTGGGGCCACCATGGCAGCCGATGGAATTCAAATTCAATTAATACATTTGAATATAAATTTGGAATGTAAAGCTCTCCTCAGTAATGGTGACTGTGAAACTACCTCCATCTCCATCTGGTTCACTAACATCCTTTAGGGAAGGAAATCTGACATTCTTACCCCTATGTGTGACTCCAGGCCCACAGCAATATGGTTGACTCTTAGCTGCCTCCTGAAATGCCCTAGAACCTACTCAGTTCAAGGGCAATTAGGGATGGGCAGCAAATGTTTGTCCTGCCAGCAACACCCACATCCCAAGAAAGAATAAAGAAAAGAAAACCATCTTCTCCTTTATTGGAATTTCTGATATTTGGTCACTCATTATGACTGGACTCTTTGGTTGGTGTTCATCATGAATTATGAACAAGTTTTCTGCCAAATGGTCAAGAATGAAGAGGTTTGCATTTATGGCACGTTCCATGTACAAATGGCTACTGCCCAAAAGCTTTTACTAACTTGTCATGGCCGCATGAATATGACAAGCTACAGTGTACAAAGGTATTTATCCAAACATAGCTCCTCTCACAATCTCAGGACACCCCCAAAGTACTTTACAGCCTATGAAGTGTCTTCATGTAGCGTAGTTGCTATTGTAATGTAGGAAACACAGCAGCCAATATGCGCACGGCAAGCTCCCACAAACAGCAAGGCGATTCTGTCTAAGTGACCAGCATTAGTGATGTTAGTAGGGGGATAAATATTGGCCAGGAAACTGGGGAGAGCCCTCTTTCAGTTCTGCAAAATAGTGACGAGATCTTTTACATCCACCAGCTAGATCGGACAGCCTCAGTTTAACATCACACTGGAAGGACGGCATCGCCAACACTGAAGTATTCCCTCAACACTGCACTGAAGTGACAGATTTTGTGCTCAAGCCTCTGTAGGACTTGAACATTTTGACTCCAAGGTGAGAGTTCTTCCCACTGAGCCAGCGCTGACACTACTGCTCATACTGGGGATAAGGATTGTCTGATGGCTGGCAATCTTAAAAAATAATATTTCCTGATGTTTTTTGTATTGTGTTACTTAGTTATTTGTAATAAGACCATAAGACATAGGAGCAGAAATTAGGCCATTCGGCCCATCGAGTCTGCCCCGCCATTCAATCATGGCTGATAAGTGTCCCAACCTCATTCTCCCGCCTTCTCCCCGTAACCTTTGATCCCCTTACCAATCAAGAACCTATCTATCTCAGTCTTAAATACACTCAATGACCTGGCCTCCACAACAGAGTAAAGGGAAGACCTTTTAGAACAGAGATGAGGAGAAACTTCTTTAGCCAGAGAGTGGTGAATCTATGGAATTCATTGCCACAGAAGGCTGTGGAGGCCAAGTCATTGAGTGTATTTAAGACCGAGATAGATAGGTTCTTGATTGGTAAGGGGATCAAAGGTTACGGTGAGAAGGCAGGAGAATGGGGTTGAGAAACTTATCAGCCATGACTGAATGGCGGAGTAGACTCGATGGGCTGAATGGCATAATTTCTGCTCCTATGTCTTATGGTCTTATGGTTATGGTCTCTAGCTAAAGAACTTTCTCCTCATCTCTGTTTTAAAAGGTCTTCCCTTTACTCTGAAGCTGTGCCCTCGGGTCCTAGTCTTTCCTACAAATGGAAACATCTTCCCCACGTCCACTCTATCCAGGCCTTTCAGTATTCTGTAAGTTTCAATCAGATCCCCCCTCATCCTTCTAAACTCCATCGAGTATAGACCCAGAGTCCTCAAATGTTTCTCATGTGTTAAGCCTTGACATAATGTTGCATTGCGCACAGCTTTGTTAATTGATTCGTGATATTCTGCAAAGTGTCATGAATTAGCTGCTAGAAGCTAAAATAGTCAGATGACTTGAAATTCCCATCAAGTTCCTATTTATATGTTTCTGCCCTCATCTGTGATATTCTTGTTCAACACAGTTGCAGAACGGTAGATTTGCCAGTATGAACTTCAGTGAGGTGATTAACCCTTTTATATCCACACTGAATTCTTGGATAACATTAGACAATAGAAGGAAATGCTCCATATGCTTTTACGGCCAGTATATATTTTCTAAACCTTTCACAGGATGTGGGCATCGCTGGATAGTGCTGTTAGGAAGGGAGTTCCAGGATTTTGACTCGTGACAGTGATATATTTCCAAGTCAGGATGGTGAGTGACTTGGAGGGGAACTTCCAGGTGGTGGTGTTCCTGTCTATCTGCTGTCCTTGTCCTTCTAGGTGATAGTGGCCGTGGGTTCGCAAGGTGCTTTTCAGGAGGCTTGACAGTTGCTGCAGTGCATCTTGTAGATGGTACGCACTGCTGCTACTGTGCGTCGGTGGTGGAGGGAGAGAATGTTTGTCGATGGGGTGCCAATCAAGTGGGGCTGCTTTGCCCTGGAGCTTCTTGAGTGTTGTGGGAGCTGCATTCACCCAGGCAAGCGGAAAGCATGGCAAATAATGCATTGACATTCTCCTGACATCTTCGGAAAGTAGCCGAATAAACATTTTAACAGAATATAGCTCAATAAATTATGCAATAGGCGTATCACAAATAACATAGCGGAAAAAGACAACAATATCAACTTGCATTTCTAGCTTCTTCTCCTTAGGCAGTCCCTCAGGATCGAGGATGACTTGCTCCCTCTCTGGTTCGATGGGTTCTGAGGTGGATGATAAGCTCAATGCATGAACTACAGATTCCGCCACGTGTCGGACAGGTGGTGCTTGAAGGGTTGGGCAGACGGTTTGCTTGGAGGTTTCTGCGCACCTCCCACTGCTCTGCATGTTCCTGACGAAATCTGTCGATGATTTCCCGAATGCGCATTCTCCATTTTAGTCGATTACATACCAGCGTTTATAGAGCACCCTTTTTTTTATTCGTGGGGGCTTCGCTGGCTGAGCCAGCATTTATTGCCCATCCCATTTACCCTTGAAAAGGAGGTGATGAGCTGTCTTCTTGAACCGTTTTAGTCCCTGTGGTGTAGGTACACCCACAGTGCTGTTAGGGAGGAAGTTCCAGGATTTTGGCACAGCGACAGTGAAGGAACGGCGATATATTTCCAAGTCAGGTTGATGAGTAGCTTGGAGGGGAACTTGCAGGCGGTGGTGTTCCCATGCGTTTTATGCCCTTGTTCTTCTAGGTGGTAGAGGTCACAGGTTTGAAAGTTACTGTCGAAGGAGCCTTGGTGAATTCCTGCAGTGCATCTTGTAGATGGTACACACTGCTGCTACTGTGCATCGGTGGTAAAGGGAATGAATATTTGTGGATGTAGTGCCAATCAAGTGGGGCTACTTTGTCCTGGACGGTGTCAAGATTCTTGAGTGTTGTGGGAGCTGCACTCATCCAGGCAAGTGGGGAGTATTCCATCATACTCCTGTGACCTGTAGATGGGTTTAGGCTTTGGGGCATCAGGAGGTGAGTTACTCCCTATAGAATTCCTGGCTTCCGAGTTGCTCTGACCAGCCAATGAGAGTCCCAAGACATGTCACACGGACATTTTAAAGCAAAATGTGACACCAAACCACATAAGGAGATATGATGGCAGATGGCCAAAAGCTTGGTCAACGATATGGATTTTAAGGAGAAATAAGGAGACAGAGAGGTGTTGGGGGCGGGTGGGATTTCCAAGCTCAGGGCCAGGCAACCAACAATGGTGGATTGTTTAGAATCCAGGATCTTCCGGAAATCAGAATTAGATGAATGCAAATATCCCAGAGGGGCTGAAGGAGTATACAGAGGTTATAGGAAAGGCAATAACAACAGTTTGCACAATTATTAGTATAACCTTCTATTCCTTTGTCCCTCATTCAGTTCACCTTAAAAGCATCTATTCTCCCATTCACCTCAACAACTGCCTTTGGGTTCTACATTCCCACTATTCTCTGAGTCAAGAGGTTTCTCCTGAATTCCTTATTAGATTTAACAGTGACCATCTTTATCTGATAGAGGCAGTCTTGTGTAGCAGTGGATAACGTCCCGACCTCCGAGCTGGACGCTCTGGGTTCGAGTTCCACCCCAAGGGCGGGATTTTACCCTGGCGGGATTTTAAGGTCCCACCGAAGTCAATGGACTTTTGAACCACTCGCCGTAAAATGCCGCCCCCTGACTTCATGGCAATGATGGTGCATTTGTAACGGGGGCAAACAGGTTGATTATCCACCTGAAAATCCTTCCAACACATGCCGATGGCAGGCGGTAAGAGTGGGGAGAGGTTACTGGTCAGCTATGCGATGGACAGAAATTTGGACCCTCTACCGTGACTATCCATAGCTCCAGACTACAACATGCATGTTGCCACAACAACTTAGATTGCCTGAGCCAACTCGAACACATCGCCACCTCTATTGACAACGGAGAATAAGCACTGGCATAAACCAGCTGGGGTGTAGGGCCTGTTCCAGTGCTTCAAATCTCACATTATTAAATGTATCCCTCACAGCTGCATCAAGCTGTCACAGATCCACAGGATTTAAAAATATTTAGACTGGCTTATGGACTGGGTTCTCACCTTCAATTGCGTCGGTGGAATCAAATCAAATAGCTCAGCTCCTTCTAGAATCAATTTAAACTTCTAGCATCTTCAACAGACTTGTTGGGTTCCCTTTATCTGAACAACAGTCAACTTCCTGGACAACTTTCAGAACCAAGCCAGCAGCCATCAAGACACGTCCACCCAAATATCTCTGGAATTAGAGCACTTTGAGAATATTGAACTCACTTTCCCTCATTGGGTTAACCCATTGCAACAAAGTCAGTGCAATACAATTTCTAATCACTCCTGAAGTACCTGGTGAGGTGAGGCAAGTTTTTTTCCCTCAGAAGGTGGTGAGTCTTTGGAACTCTCTTCCTCAAAAAGACGGTGGAAGCAGAATCTTTGAATATTTTTATGGCAGAGCGGGATAGATTCTTGATTGACGAGGGGATGACGGGTTATCAGGAGTTAGGCTGGAATGCTGGGTTGAGGCTACAATCAGGTCAGCCATGATCTTATTGAATGGCGGAGCAGGCTCGAGGGGCCGAGTGGCCTTACTCCTGCTCCTAACCCGCATGCTCGTGTGACATTGTCCCACAAAGATTGCTGGAATTCCTCTAGCCTCTTCCATCCTCATAGCCCGCTCCTATTTCTGACCTCTTGCACAGCCCCAAATTTAATCGCTCCCAATATTGGCCTTCAGTTGCCTGTGTCCTAAACTGTTGAATCCCCTCCCTAAAGCTCTCCCCGTCTGTGCCTCACTTTCCTCTTTTAAGACACTCCTTAATACCTGCCACTTTCATCAAACTTCTGGTCCTCTGACATAATGGCCTGAATTTCCCTGTCGGCGATTTGGGGGCGGCGCCCGCTCGCCGAGTGGAAAATGACGCGGGATGACATCGGGAGGAACCTCCGAAGTCATCCCGGTCCCTTTAAATCTTCAGGAAGGCGGGCGGACAGCGAAATCAGCTGTCCGCCCGCCGACCTGTTAATGGCCATTGACAGGATAATTAAGACAATTAAAGGCTCTGCCCGTCCAACCTTAAGGCTGGCGGGCAGGCCAGGAGCCCCCGCGGGCTTCTGATGATACATGAAACCTCATCCACTGGCAGGATGAGGTTTCATGTTGGTCTTTAAAAACTTTAATACATTTTATGTGATATTTATTGACATGTCCCATCTCGTGTGACATTGCCACATGAGGGGGGACATGTTAATAATTGTTTAATTTTTCTATTTTTAAAGTTTTCTGGACTTCCCGCCGGGGATGCCCCTGGGTGGGCCTTAATTGGCCAACACGCTCAAAATGGCGACGGGCCCTGTTTCGAAGGCGGGGATCGGCTGTCTTCCCGCCGGCGAGCTGGTGGGGCCCACATGCCACCCGAGGGCAAGATTCTGCCCAATGTCTCTTCCTGTGGCTCGGTGTCAAATCTGATTTTATATTGTCTCTGTGAAGTGCCTTGGGCAATATGTTACGCTGAAAAGGCTATATAAATATAAGCTGTTGCTGTTTCTGTTAAGTATGAGCTGAGGATGCACCGTGATGGTAATGAGGCGTCTGGGACTCTAGTGAAAAACGGGATCAACAGTCTATCTCTTCAATCAGAGATTCAAGGATTGAGGAAGAAACAATGTCCCAGAAATTCTGATCTTTGGAGGGTCGCACCAGGGGGCGCCTCAGAAGATGGGCTAGGGGACCCCCCACCACCCCCCCCACCGCCGAGGTCCCCAGGGAAGGACTGCATGGGAAATGCCCGGGAAGTTCAAACTTCCAATGGGCAATCACCCTACACTGGAAACAATCCAATACTCCGATTCAAATTGGAGAATTCAGATGGTTCCAATTCTTTTAGCAGAATAGCTCCCCAGAGAAAGTTAGAGGAATTGGAACCAGCCATAACTTGTGGGTAGCTACAGTACTGATCTCTCCCAACTCCCCCCATTGTACTCCTTGACTACCCCCACCCCACTGACTATTCCTCATCCCACCCCCAGCCCACCCCCCCCCCCACCCTCCCACACCCCCAACCCGCTCCCCCACTCCCCACCCACCCCACCACCCCCACGCCCCCCCAACCTGCCCCCCCCCCCCCCCCCCCAAACCATTCCCCCCGCCACCAACCCCCACTGGGCTCCCTGACTGTTGGATGATGTGTCTGCATGCCATTGTAATGTGAAGTTGCTTGGCAGAGTCAGTGTTAACATGGGACTGGATCCCATCATTGAGACATCTAAAGAACCCATGGTATGGCTAACCTGACCAACCTCCTGACCACCCCCATATATACCCCTCACTCCCCACTGGACCCCCTGACTACCCACTACCCCACCAGCCCACGACAAACCCCCACCTTTCTCCAAACCTCCCCAACCACCCTCCTAACCCTCCTATTACACCCCCAATCACAACTACCCCCCCAACCCCCAACTAGCACCTCACCCCCCTGACTAAACCCCCAAATGCCCAGATACCATCCCCCCCCCACCCCGACTACCCTCCCGGCCCCCACCAATGACCACCCCCCCCACCCCCTCCCCGAATCCCCTGACTACCCCCCACCCTCTTGACTACCCCCCAATCCCCCAACTGACCAACCGGCCTTCCCGACCCATTTATTTCTCTCCCCACCCCCCCATCCCATCCACTTATCTTCCACATTTACCTTCTCCCTGGCTTCTCAACTTGGCCAGGACATTTAAACAAATGCCACTTTATGGCAGCTAGTGCCCAGAAAGGGGTTGCGGCTTCCCTGCCCCCAACGCTGCTGTGTCACACTGAAGAGCCCCAGGAGGTGCAGCACTGTTCCTTTCTCACCAGGCCCGAGTTGGAAGGTCAGGTGAAAAACGTGCAACTCCCGACCAAGGTAAGCGAGAGGGGGTGGAGTGGCGATCTGACTGTGATTGGCACTCCTCGGAAGTGCGGGCCCAATGAAATGAGAGACAAATAAATCGGATCAGTCAGAGTTAAATCAAATGCAGAAAGAGAAATAGAGAAAGGTTGAATTAAAAGAGAGACAAAAGAGACAGAAAGGAAAAGTAAGAAAAAATTCTAAACATGATATACATTGAATCTCCAGCAATTCACAACCTTAACAAACCAGTCCTTGCATTTTTAATTGTTGACTCCCTGGACCAAAGAGATTTATTAACAGCCGTTAATAATTATTACACTAGTAAAAGTGTATTGATTTTGTTAATTACTAGACCTAACTTTCTGTAGCAAATTTATTGGGCACTTAATGTGCAAATACAGCAAGTTCATGAAACTCGTGGTGAGGTTGAGAGTGAGGTGACCTTTCTGTGAGGATGACAACAGAGCAACCCAAATCGTCCAATAACTTCTGTCAATTGCAATTTGCAAATATAAGCAGAACAGTGCAGCAGAAATCAGAACCAGAATGAGTAATAATGGTAAAAAGTCAAAGGTTAAGGCTCTTTTTCTGAATGCACGCAACATTTGTAACAAGATAGATGAGTTTGCAGTGCAAATAGAAATAAATGAATATGATTTGATAACTATTACAGAGACATGGTTACAGGGTGACCAAGACTAGGAACTCAATATTCAAGGGTATTCGACGTTCCTGAAAAATAGGCAAAAAAGGAAGAGTAGGTGGGGTAGCTTTGTTTATAAAGGAAGGTATCAGTGCGGTGGTGAGTAGTGATATAGGTGCCATAGATCGTGATGTGGAATCAGTTTCGGTGGGAATAAGGAACAGCAAGGGGAAAACGTCGCGGGTGGGAGTCGTCTATAGGTCCCCGAAGCGTTGCCTCTCTGTAGGACAAAGTATAAATCAAGAAATAATGGAGGTGTGTAAGAAGGGTGCAACAATTGTCATGGGTGATTTTAATCTGCGTATTTTCTGGACAGATTAGATTGGCAGGGGTAACACGGAAGATGAATTTGTAGAGTGCATCAGGGATTGTTTCTTAGAGCAATACATTGGAGAACCTGCCCAGGTTCTGCCTCACATCCACCCTCACACCTTCCTCTCCCTCCCAGGAACATGACAGGGTCCCCCTTGTCCTCACTTATCACCCCACCAGCCTCCGCAATCAAAGGATCATCCTCCGCCATTTCCGCCAACTCCAGCATTGCTGTCGTGATCAAACCAAATGAATTACAGACTTTCCTTCAACATTTTACTTGAAGTCTAAGGCACTTCACGATTTCACCCAAACACAGCCCTACAACGTTTTGAACGGTTCCCTTAAGAGACGCCTATGAATTATTTTTGGGAATATTTGAACCGATTTTAACTGTGGGGAAAAACAAGGTACCTGCATGGGCCCCAGCTATGCCTGTCTCTTTATGGGGTATGTGGAACATTCCTTGTTCCAGTCCTACTCCGGCCCCCTCCCACAACTCTTTCTCCGGTACATTGATGATTACTTCGGTGCTGCTTCATACTCTCACCTGGACCTGGAAAAATTTATTAATTTTGCTTCCAATCTCCATCCCTCCATCATTTTCACATGGTCCATCACTGACACTTCTCTTCCCTCCCTTGACCTCTCTGTCTCAATTACTGGTGATAGACTGTCCACCAATATTCATTACAAGCCTACCAACTCCCACAGCTACCTCAACTACAGCTCCTCACATCCTACTTCCTGTAAGGACTCCATCCCATTCTCTCAGTTCCTTCGCATCTGTTACATCTGTTCTGATGATGCCACTTTCAAAAACAGTTCCTCTGACATGTCCTCCTTCTTCCTTAACCCAGGTTTTCCACCCACGGTAGTTGACAGGGCCCTTAACTGTGTTCGGCCCATCTCCCACGCATCCGCCCTCACACCTTCTTCTCCCTCCCAGAAACATGATAGGGTCCCCCTTGTCCTCACTTATCACCCACCAGCCCCCACATTCAAAGGATCATTCTCCTCCATTTCCGCCAACTCCATCGTGATACCATCATCAAACACATCTTCCCTTCACCCCCCCCCGGCAGCATTCCACAGGGATCATTCCCTCCGGGACACCCTGGTCCACTCCTCCATCACTCCCTATACCTCAACCCCCTCCCCTGGCACCCTCCCATGCAACTGCAGAAGGTGCAACACCTGCCCCTTTACTTCCCCTCTCCTCACTGACCAAGGGCCCAAACACTCCTTTCAGGTGAATCAGCATTTCACTTGCACTCCCCTCAATTTAGGCTACTGCATTTGTTGTTCCCAATGCGGTTTCCTCTACATTGGAGAGACCAAACGCAAACTGGGTGACCACTTTGCAGAACACCTTCGGTCTGTCCGCAAGCATGACCCAGACCTCCCCGTCACTTGCCATTTCAACACTCCACCCTGCTCTCATGACCACATGTCTGTCCTTGGCCTGCTGCATTGTTCCAGTGAAGCTCAACGCAAACTGGAGGAACAGCACCTCATCTTCCGACTAGGCACTTTACAGCCTTCCGGACTGAATATTGAGTTCAACAATTTTAGATCATGAACTCTCTCCTCCATCCCCACCCCCTTTCCGATCCCCCCCTTTTTTTCCAATAATTTATATAGATTTTCCTTTTCCCACCTATTTCCATTATTTTTAAATATATTTCCATCCATTGTTTCATCTCCACCTTTTAGCCTATTTCAATCCCTTCCCTTCACCCTACCCCACCCCCACTAGGTCTATCTGTACCTTGCTTGTCCTGCTTTCTACCCTTAATTAGCACATTCCTTAGATAATATCACCACCATCAACACCTCTTTGTCCTTTTGTCTATGACATCTTTTGGCTAACTCCACCTATCACTGGCCTTCGATCCAGCTCTATCCTCCTACCCCCTCTTAAACCAGCTTATATTTCACCTCTTTTCTATTTTTCCTTAGTTCTGTTGAAGAGTCATATGGACTCGAAACGTTAACTGTGTTCGTCTCCGCAGATGCTGCCAGAGCTGCTGAGTTTCTCCAGGTATTTTTGTTTTTGTTTTGGATTTCCAGCGTCCGCAGTTCTCTGCTTTTATCTGCCCAGGAACAGGCTATTTTAGATCTAGTAATGTGTAAAGAGGTGGGATTTGAAGAGATCTCATAGTTAAGGATCCTCTAAGGAATAGCAATAACAACATGATAGAATTTCAAATTCAGTTTGAGGGTGAGCAACTCGGGTCTCAAACCAGTGTTCTCAACCTAAATAAAGGCAATTACAGAGGTATGAGGAAAGAGTTGCCTAAAGCGGGCTGGGAAAACAGACTAAGGGGAAGGTCAGTGGATGAGCAGTGGCAGACATTTAAGCAGGTATTTCAGAACACTTAGCAAAAATTTATCCCGGTCAAAAAGAAGGACTCGATGAGAAGGATGAACCACCCGTGGTTAACAAAGGCGGTCAAGGTGAATATCCAATCAAAAACTAAGACATACAAAGAGGCGAAAACTAGTGGTAGGCCAGAGGATTTAGAATTTTTTAGGAAGCAGCAGTGAATGACTAAAAAGCTAACAAAGAGGGAGAAAATTGATTATGAAAGTAAAATTGGCAAGAAATATTAAAACAAACCACAACAGCTTCTATGGGTATATAAAAAGAGAGAATAGCCAAAGTGAACGTGAGACCTTGGGGGATGCGACTGGAGAATTGGTAACAGGCAATAGGGAAATGGCAGATAAGTTAACCCAATATTTTGCATCGGTCTTCACGATGGAGGACATTATAAACATCCCAAAGATATCAAATAAACAAATAGCCAATGGGAGGAAAGATCTTGTAACAGTTTCTATCACGCGGGGCAAAGTATTTGACAAACTAATAGGACTAAATGCAGACAAGTCGCCAGGGCCTAATAACCAGGCCTGCATCCAGGGGTTTTAAAGCAAGTGGCTGCAGAGATAGTGGAGACATTGGTAGAAATATTCCAGAACTCACTGGATTCTAGGCGGGTCCCCGCAGATTGGAAAACTGCTAATGTGATGCCCCTGTTCAAGAAGGGAGGGAGACAAAAATCAGGAAACAGTAGGCCAGCCAGCCTAACATCTGTCATTGGGAAAATGCTAGAGTCCATAATTAAGGAACAAATAGCAGGACATTTAGAAAAGCTTAACACAATCAAACAGAGTCAACATTGTTTTGTGAAAGTGAAATCATGCTTGACAAATTTTCTAGAGCTCTTTGAGAGTATAACAAGCAGAGTTGATAAAGGGGAACCAGTAGATGTAGTGTATTTGGATTTCCAGAAGGTATTCGATAAGGTGCCACATAAAAGATTATTGCACAAGATGGGAGCTTACGGTATTGGGGATAATGTACCAGCATGGATTGAGAATTGGTTAACACACAGAAGACAGAGGGTCGGGATTACTGGGTCTTTTTCAGGTTGGAAAGATGTAACTAGTGGAGTACCACAAGGATCAATCTTAGGGCCTCAATTATTTATTATCTATATTAATGACTTGGAGGAGGGGGCAGCATCTAATGTATCTAAATTTACTGACTATACAAAAATAGATGGGAAGGTGTGTTGTGATAAGGACATGAGGAATCTGCAAGGGGATATAGACAGGTTGATTGAGTGGGCAAAAACTTGGCAGATGGAGTTTAATGTAAGAAAATGTGAGATCACGCACTTTGTTAGGAAAAACCAAAAGGCAGACTATTATTTAAATGGAGAGAGGGGGTCCAAAATGGTGCAGCACAGAGGGATCTGGATGTTCTTGTACATGAAACACAAAAAGTTAGCATGCAGGTGCAGCAAGTAATTAAGAAGGCAAATGGAATTTTGGCCTGTATTGCTGGGGGTTAGAGTTTAAAAATAATGAAGTCTTGTTAGAACTGGACAGGGCGTTGGTGAGGCCACACCTGGAGTACTGTGTACTGTTTTGGTTCCCGTATTTAAGGAAGTATATACTGGTATTGGAGGCAGTTTAAAAGAAATTCACTAGGCTGATTCCTGGGATGAAGGGGTTGACTTATCAAGGATGGCTAAACAGGTTAGGCCTTTATTCATTAGAGTTTAGAAGAATGAGGGGCGATCTTATTGAAACGTACAAGTTTCTGAGGGGGCTTGACAGGGCAGATATTGGGAAGATGTTTCCACTAGTGAGGGAATCTCGAATTAGGGGACATAGTTACAGAATAAGGGGACACTCATTTAAGACTGATATGTGAAGGAATTTCTTCTGTCAGAGCGTAGTGAATGTCTGGAATTCTCTACCCCAGAGAGTTAGAACCATAGAATTATAGAAAAGTTACAACACAGAAGGAGGCTAGATTACTGAAAGTATTTAAAGAGGGGGTAGATAGATTTTTGAAATATCGGGGAGTTGAGGGTTATGAGGAATTGGCACGAAAGAGGAGCTGAGGCCTGGGGCAGGTCAGCCAGGACCTTATTGAATGGCAGGGCAAGCTTGAGAGACCGAATGGCCTACTCCTACTCCTATTTCTTATGTTCTCATGGGAGTATGACCGTATGTTTACCCCAGGCAATATACAGGTCAATTTTCACATGAAAAATGGTGAGCATCATTCACATATTCCCTTGACAGTAGAAGGAGTAGTGAGCTAATCAAGATTTTTTAAAATGATGAATGGATTTGATAGGGAAGTAGGGAGTCCAGAACAAGGGGGTTAAACCCTAAAGTTAAAACTGGGCCGTTCAGGGGTGATACTGGAAAGCACTTGGTCGCACAAAGGGGAGTGGGAATTTGGAGTCTCCCCTCCCAAACACTGTTGAGGCTAGGGGAGGCAACAGGAAATTTCAAAATGAGCTTGATAGATTTTTGTTAGGTGCATAAAATTATGAGGGGCATAGATAGGGTAAACAGGAAGCAACTTGGTGGAGGGATCAATAACTAGGGGGCATAGATTTAAGGTATGGGGCAGAAGGTTTAGAGGGGATGTGAGGAAGAACTGTTTCACCCAGAGGGTGGTGGGAATCTGGAACTCACTGCCTGAAAGGGTGGTAGAAGCAGAAACCCTGATAACATTGAAGAAGTATTTGGATGTGCACTAGCGATGCCATGGCATACAAGGCAATGGGCCTAGTGCTGGAAAATGGGATTAGAATAGTTAGGTACTTGTTTGACTAGCACAGACTCGATGGGCCGAAGGGCCTTTTACTGTGCTATAGAGCTCTATGACTCTATGACTCTAAAGGGATTAAGGCTAACAGAACTGAAGTGTTTGGATAGTATTCAGGTACAGATCAGCCATGATCTAGCTGAATGATAGAACAGACTCCATAGGCTGCATGGCCTCCCCCTGTTCCTACTTAATCCAAAAATGTGCCCTTCCGTTAATCCCATCTTTTGGGGGAATAAATAAGGTGCACTATGTCAATGTTTCTCTTTGCACAATAAGTGGCAGGCGGCCTGTTTCCCTCTGGAATTAATGAAGTGCCAACAGAACTGTAGGAGCACACTGCCATAAAACGTGAAGCCTCTGTGAGTTGGGTTTCATTAACTGGACATTAATTATTCAGAAGGACAGGTTATCTATCACTCATTTGCCTTGAGGGAAACTTCAGCCCATACAGCCATTTCAGAAGGAACAGGCTGAAGGAGCCCTGTTTGTTATTTGGTCTTACTCCTGTTCCCCTAGCATTCTGAAATGTACCATGCAAGTTTTAACTGGCTATAGTGGTATGGTGCCCTTCCTGTTGTCTTTGAACATCAATGTCGCTAAACACCATTAAGTACGGTCTGTGGACAGGATAGGATTTTACTGTGGCTGTGGTGTTTTCTCAAGTTAGACAATTTAACATCTTAATTACATTTTGGGTTCATTCTGCATTTGTTTATAGGAACATAGGAGCAGTTGTAGGCCATTCAGCCCATCGAGCCTTCTCTGCCATTCAACTAGAACACGGCTGACCATCTAGCTCAACGCCACTTTTCCACGCTATCCCTTGATGTCATTAGTGTCCAAAAATCTATCGATCTCTGTCTTGAGCGTGCTCAATGACTGAGCTTCCACAACCCTCTGGGGTAGAGAATTCCAAAGATTCACCACCCTCTGAGTGAAGAAGATCCACCTCATCCCAGTCTTAAATGGTTCTGATTTTTCAGAACATACCATTGGTGTTTAATTCATCATCGTTTCATCTGTCAGACCAATTTCTGATGACCATGTTTGCCTGGAAGGAGGGACAGATTTTTCTCTTCAGTGCTGTAGTGCAGGTTAACTGTGTGTTCACAGATAGTCTGTAAACATGCAATGGGTTTTTTACTTCAAGGCACGTGAATTAGCTGCTATTCACTTGATTCACAGACACATCAGTGGCGTATGCTAACTCTGGATTCTGGGGAACCTTTTGGCATTCGGCCTGAAACCAGCAGGCTCACCCCTGCGTGACGCATGAAGGAAGAAAGAATTGCCTCTATACTGCCGTGACGATGTGCAGATTCCAACCTGCCGTTGTCAGATATTATTCCTTTGAATTCTGAGGGCTCACACAGGAGCAGGAGTAGGCCATTCAGTCCTTTGAACCTCCCGTGCCATTCGTCTAGATCATGGCTGACCATCTACCTCAATGCCACTTTCCCACGCTATTTGATAATATCATGGCTGATCCAGCTGTGGTCTGAACTCCACTTCCCTTTCTGCCCCCCATAACCCTTGACGACTTTGGCTATCAAAACTATCTAATTCAGGCTTGAATAAATACAGTGGCCCAGAGCATCCAGTACTTTCTGTGGAACAAAATTCCACAGACTAATAACCCTCTGAGAGAAAAAAGTTCTCTTCATCTCTGTTCTAGTCTCTCCCACAAGAGGAAACATCCTCCCAGTATCCACATTGTCAAGTCCCCTCAGGATCTTATATGTTTCAATAAGGACACCTCTCATCCTTCTAAACCCCAATAGGTAAAGGCCCAGCCTGCTCAACCTTTCTTCATAAGATAAGCACTTCATCCCAGGAATGAGTCGAGTGAACCTTTTCTGAACTGTTTCTCATGCACTTTTCTTCTCTTTTTCAAATGCATGGGGACCTCACGACCTGGAAGTCCCCCTCCAAGTCATTCACCATCCTGACTTGGAAATATATCGCCGTCCCTTCACTGTCGTGGGGTCAAAATCTTGGAACTCCCTCCCTAACAGGACTGTGGGTGTAATTACACCACATGGACTGCAGCGGTTCAAGAAGGCAGCTCACCACTGCCTCCTCAAGGGCATTTAGTGGACCTGCAACAAATGCTGGTCCAGCCAGAGATGCCCACACCCCAGGAAAAAAATTTTAAAATCCCTTGTCACTATATGAGGAAGATCAAATGAGCTGATTCTCATGTCATGACCCAATATTTATCTCTCCATTAACATCACCAGAATAGATAGTCTGTCCATTATCACATTGCTGCTTGTGGGATCTTGCTGTGCACAACTTGGCTGATACAATTTTTATGTTACAATAGTGACTATACTTCAAAAGAACTTCAGTGGTGTAAAACACTTCCCCATCCTGAGGTTGTGAACGGTGCTATATAAATAAAAATCTTTCATGATGGCTCTCCTCATGAGTGCTTAAATGGGAATGATAAAAATGGATTTAAATGTTCAATAAGTTATATTCTTTAGCAAAGAAATGTTGAGCTGTGAAGTATAGAAATTACATTGGCCTTGAAATTATACTGTACGGGCATAGTGTATAAATACTTAACCGCTCATATAAAATCCCTTTGTTCACTATTTTAAAGACCCACTTAAAATAATTTTTATTTATAGTCATTTGGTAGTACATAACTTGAGTATTGTTGAAAAAAATGAGATACTGTCAAAGCTTTTAGCCTGGCATTCGTGAGGATAGTTCTCATGAATACCAATAGTAAAGGGAACAACAATTTATACAGCATGAGAGGAGAGTGCCGATTAGCTGGCAAGTGGACTCTGATTGGCAGAGGTGTTGCCATGGGGAACGCATCAAGGAACTCTTAACTGACAAGCTTTTGTTCAAATTCAAACCATGCAGGCCAACTCTGATTGGGCAAGGCATTGCCCTGTGGAATGAACCAGGGAATGGCTGTCCCCCAAGCTTTTGTTTAGTTGAGAAAGGTGCAATGTGAGGACATGCTGACATTGTGTAACAAATGAGACTCAAAGGTTATTCCTGCAAGTAAATAATCATACTTTGTAAAGAGGAATATGACATTTCGACAATGCAGATGTTTTAAGAATATTAATGAGGTGTTTGTGGATCATTTGGGAGATTATAGAGGAATTCAGGTGGTACAAAGTGATGAATTGACTCCTGTAAGTTATTCAGTCTGTGCCTCACTACAAGCCTACAGATGTCTGAAGCCAATCAATAAACGGAGATCATGTGTATCTCTATCTGTCTAAACAACAATTCAGTTCAACTAGTAATATGGCCTTCAGATTACCTCATTAACCTTTTGACCCGATATAAAAACCTTATTTCAATCTCTTTAAAGTGAACCAGATATTTGCAACCGTTGGCTTCGGATCAGTTTTGAGATCACCAGTGAAAACAAATGAAATGAAAGGCACTATAGAAATGTAGGTGCCCCTCCAGAATTTACACAACCCCCCCCACCTCCCCAACCCCACCCCCGCCAGGGAGCAGGATGGCAGGCAGAGAGGCCATAAAATTGGGCACCATGGCAGTGGTGCTGTGCTGCCCCCACCCCCAACGCCCCCCCGCACCGCCCTCCCCCACCCCCACCCCCCCACCCCCCAACCACCCCTGCCTGCAACTTTACCACTGATGGGGAGGCATGGGGCAGCCTGCTCACCCGTGGACCAACTGAGGTCTTCTTCCAGGCTGCTGGCCCCCTCTTCTACGGGGGGGAGGGTGGGTGCGGGGTGCTGTCTGCAGTCCCAGCAGCGGCCACCACTCCTAGTGGTGCTGCTGAGTGCACTACTGAGGGAGTGCTGCACTGCTGGAGGATGCCATCTTTCCACTGAAACATTAAACTGTGGTCCCATCTGCCCTTTCAGGCGGGCGCCAAAGATCCTGGGAGCTCTTTGGGAGAAAAGCGGGGTAGTTCTTCCTGGTGTCCTGGCCAATATTTATCCCTCAACCAACATCGCTTAAAAACAGGAAAAAAAAAGCTGAAAATTTTGCCCTTCTTCCAGATGTCCAGCATTTGGGGTACTCCGCTTCTGTAGCACGAGAAGGCAGATTGCCTGGTCATTAATCCTGCCACTGTTTGCGGGATCTTTGCTGTTCACGAATGGGCTGCCGAGTTTCTTACATTACAGCAGCGACCACACTTCCAACAGCACCTCACCGGCTGGAAAGCGCTTTGAGATGTCCAGAGGGCCTGAAAGCAGACGTGTCAATGCAAGTTATTCCTAATCTCGTTTTCTTGCTTGCAAAGTGCAACCTGATTCCGGGGTGAGGGGAATTGTCGGCCTGGTGTTGGGTCAGGTTGCCACTCTCCTGCTGTCTGCACCTGTGTAACTGGAATATTTCAAGGTAGGCCTACCCTGCGGCACCAAGAGTGAGTGTAAGTGTCGTTGACTGATTGACCCAGTCCATTCACTCACGGCCCTACTGTAAGTACTCAGTTTCGGAAGGATTAAATAATACATGACTCCTGAGTGTAAAGGAGCACTCCTCAGCAATGCCTGCGTCAGTTGATTTTAGGTTGGTTTTTAGACTCTGGGGAAGGGCTTGTATTCGATTCCAAAGAAACTGAAATGTGTGTCGTTGAAATTCAACAATTGGATCCAAAGGGAAGAGAAAACTTAATAGTCTGAATGAATGGAAGCCTTGAAATTAAACCTGGCATTTAAACATAGATTGTAGAACGTTTACAGCACAGAAGAAGGCCATTCAGCCCAATATGTCTGTGTTAACCATGTTCCAGCTCTTGGTCCATAGCCCCTATAGATTATTGCACCTCAAGTGCATATCCAATTAATTTTTTTTTTTGAATGTGACCAGGGTTTCTGCCTCTACTACTCTTTCAGGCAGTGCATATCAGGTCCCCACCACCCTCTGGGTGAAAGAATCTTTCCTCAAATCCCTTGTAATTCTTCCACCAGTTACTTTAAATCTATACAAGATCCACTGTAGCAACACACCAAGGCTCCTTCAACAGCATCTTCCAAACCCACCACCTAGAAGGACAAGGGCTGCAGGTGCATGGGAACACCACCATCTGCAAGTTCTTTTCCAAGTCACACACCATCCTGTCTTGCAAATATATCGCCGTTGCTTCACTGTCACCGAGTCACAATCCTGGAACTCCCTCCCCAACACCACTATGGGTGTACCCACACCACATGGATTGTCACTGTTCAAGAAGGCAGCTCACTACCACCTTCTCAAGGGTAATTAGGGATGGGCAATAAATTCTGGTCTATCCAGCGACGCCCCACATCCCATGAATGAATAAATACATTAAAAATTCCCCTTGGTTATTGTTCCTTCTGCTAAGGGAAATTGAGAATGGTTTCAGGGATGAGTTACACAGATAGATTGGAGAAGCTGCGGCTGTTTTCCTTGAAGAAGAGAAGGTTGAGGGGAGGTTTGATAGAGGCATTCAAAAGCACGAGGGGTCAGGTCAGAGTAGACAGGGAGAAACTGTTCCTATTGGCGGAAGGGTTGAGAACCAGACGGCGTAAATATGGGGCAGAATCTTTGGCTCGGCACCCATCCCTGCACAACTGCCCCCACCCCCCGATTGGAGGAAACTCTCCCCATAAGATAATTGGCAAAAGAGGGTAATAGGAGTAAGAGGGGAAATTTTTTCACGCAGCGAGAGTTTAGGGTCTGGAACGCACTGCCTGAGAGTGTGATGGTGGCAGGTTCAATCGAGGCACTCAAGAAGGAGTTGAATTAATATCTGAAAAGGAAGAATGTGCAGTACCACGGGGAGAATGTGGGGGAATAGCACCAGGTGCACGGTTCATTCAGAGAGCCAGTGCAGACATGATGGGCTGAATGGCCTCCATCTGTGTGCTGTAACAATTCTGTGATTCTGTGAAATAGGTGCTTCCAATCCACTCTCAAAAGGCCTTTCATAATTTTACACACATCCATTAAATCTCCTTCAGCCTCCTGAGTTCCTTGTAAATCTCCTCCGTATCCTCTCGAGTGTGATCCCTTCCTGTAATGTGGTGACCAAAACTGTACACTGCACTCCAGCTGTGGCCTATCTAGTGTTTTATACAGCACTATTATAACATGCTGTTATACACTAGGCCTTGGCTAGTAAAGGAAATCATCCCATATGTCTTAGCCACTTTATCTACCTGTTCTGCTACCTTCAGACATCCATGGACATACATTCCCTTTGTTCCTCTATACTTCTCAGTATTCTACTGAATACCCCTGTTAATATTCTCCTGAATATTCCAAAGAATGCCCTCATTCCTATGCAGAATGGAAAGGATTGGGCTATTTCCCCACAGATCAACCCTGGAATTGGCACTGCTGTGATTGACTGATTTTACAAACTCAATTCCTATTGCAGGACTAATCCTCCACTCACTGCAAATTGTTGTGTTGATTGTTGCTAAGTCAGTTCAATGGAGGCAGCTTCCGTGAGGTAGACATGGTGGAGGTGATCCAGACGTGTGCAGTCTGGAGTTCAGTAAAATTAAGTGGAGATCAGTGACGCCACAAGGAATCAGCTCCCACTTCTCAAGGGAGAGTGGCACACCAAACAAGTGGGAAGATGGAGCAAGGAGACAGTCTCATAGAATTACATGGAATTTTACAACACATCAACAGGCCCAACTGGTCTAAACTCCTCCCACCCCACTTTATCTCACCCCATCAACATATCCACCTATTCCCTCCTCCCTCATGTGTTTATCTAGCTTCCCCTTAAATGTATCTATGTTATTTAGCTCAGTCACTCCCTGTGTCAGTGAGTTCCCCATTCTCACACACTAAAAGTAGACGTTTCTCCTGAATTTGTTATTGGGCTTATTAATGACAAGCTTAGGTTCATGTTCCCTTAGTTCTAGACTCTCCTCCGCCAAATGCAAACCCTTCTCTGCGGGGAATTTAATGCTTTCCCGCATGGTGGGTTTGGTGGTGGGGTGGGGGTTGCATTTAATCGGGCAGGGGGTGGTGAGATTGCTGGGCCTCCTGTGGGCAGAGTTGGGGTAGAAGACATCAGGGCGGGCCAGAGCGGGGGGGTGGAGGACATCAGGGCGGCCAGAGCAGGGGGTAGAGTACATCAAGGTGGGCCAGAGCCGGGGGGGTAGAGGACATCAGGGCGGGCCAGAGCGGGGGGTAGAGGACATCAAGGCAGGCCTCCAAAAGGCATCCCAGTGTCGGGTCACTGAACTCTTCTTGACTTTTAGGGCCATGCCTTCACCGGAGCAGTCCTGGGCTACAAGCATTGAGTGGCTGCAGTTTAGGTATGGCACCCGAAGTGAGGAAAGGGTGAGGTAACGGTGTGGCGGACGATTGAGAGGCCGCCGGCCAGCGGGACAGCGTGTTTCCTGTGGCTGCATAATTAATGAGGCGGGATTGGGACCGATATGGCGTGAAAACCCGCCATTGCGGCCAGCGGGTAAAACGTCATTTCTCACGCCCGCTAAGTGCAAATCGGAGGTTTGGGGGGGGGGGAGCGATTCCACCCACAGCGATTCGATTGACTCTTAACTGCCCCTCTGAAACAGCCGAGCAAGCCACTCAGTTCAAGGGCAATTAGGGATGGGCAACAAGTGCTGGCCTTGCCCAGGGACGTCCACTTCCCATGAAACAATAAAACAGAAGCAAGTTCTGGAGATTCACAATTGGCGGCATATCTTTCCAGCCCCTGAACTTGCTGGCTGATTTGTACGTTAATAACAGTGTGTGTCATTAACACATTGTCAGCCTCTTAGCAAGATTTGACCTATTCTTTCAAAGGCTGGTTTGCCATATTGTTCTAATCAGCCAACTTTTGCTTCCCATCTATTTTCTCTCGTTCGCGTCTGAAGCTCTGGACTCCTCGCTGTGTCAGACTCCACAGCTGCTTGCCTCTTCTTCCTTAGCCCAAATGCTCATAATTCATGACTATGAGTGGCGGCAAATTATTCAGTCAGGGGGTCCATTAAGTCTGATTCCACTCTTGCCAATGCAGTTGTCTTCCAGCAGCGGGAATATTCATGAGTGAAATCCCTGACTGGTCCTTCCCCTTCCCTGACACAGGAAACATGGAGGCCAATTACAAGGTGAAAGCAGAAACTCATCGCGCACCAAGGATCAAAGCTGAGATTTTTTTTTCTTTTCCACGTGGATTAACCATTCACGGGATTAAGCTTAATAAGCCATCAAGAGAGGTCCTTTTTTTTTAACTATATATTTCAGTGTGCTGCCTTTCTGTCGTCATGGAAACACTTTAGGCTGCTCTGAGCTGACAGTATAATTGTGGCACCTCGGCCTCCTTAGTAACTAACAGGAGAGCCTTATGGACAAAGGGGGCAGAGACCCCATTTTGCACAAAATCAGTTGCACAATTTCTCCCGGTTGGGTTGCATTTCAGGCTCCTGCCCAACCTCGTTTGGATAATCACAACATAAAAGCTTCTGTGAGTCAGCGTAATCAGTCAGCGTAATTAAATGGAATCGTTTATTTTACTTTATTTGCATTACAAAGTGATGGTGTGTCCCAGAGGGGCAACCAAACGCAGCTTGGTTAATACGGCTGAGAATGAGTTCATTGCAAAAATAACAGTAAGCCTTTTAATAAGTTTGTTCAGAGTTCCATCTGTTCCCCACCTGGTTTAAAAGGGGTCTCTATATAGCACCTTTAGTGACCTCAGTGTGTCCCAAAGTGCTTTTCAGTCAATGAAATGCTTTCAAAGAGTAATTAAGAAACATAGCAATCAATTTGGGGTGGAGGGTGGACGTGAGTTTAGAAGTGGGGAGGTGGTGAAGGCTTCGGGGGGGGGGTGAGTTCGGCAGGGGGTGCGAAGGTGTCAAGGGCGTCAATTTGGGGAGGGGGGTGGGGAGAAGATGTCAGGTAGGGTAAGGTTGGGAGGGGAGGCAAAGGTGTCAAGAGGGTAAGGTTGGGAGGGGGAAGGAAGGTGTCGAGGTCAGGATGGAGTGCCAGGAAAGAAGGGAGTCCTGAGTGGAGGTGGTATCCAGGGGGAGGAGGGAGTCCGGAGGGGAGAAGGTGTCCGGGAAGGAGGAGGGAGTCCGGAGAAGGGAAGGTATCCGGGAGGGAGGAGGAAGTCCAGAGAGGGGAAAGTGTTCAGGGAGGAGGCGGGTGGAAGGAGCAACGGTGGAGGAAGGAAGGATTAAAGGGGGAGGAAGGTATAAGGGGGGGAGGAAGGCATTGGGGGGTTAGGGGTGGAACACCCAGGTGAATGTGCAAGGGAGGGGTCTGTGGTGTCAATGACTGTCTCCTGGGGAGTGAGCTCAGGATATGGGTGTGGTAGGAGGGGATGGTTAGAGTAACAGGGGGCAGAGGGAGCTGGTAGGGTGAGGGTGCAACGGTATTGGTAGAAGGGGCGATGATGGGGACACCAAGGTAAACACGAACACAGGGAGTGGGAAGGAGGAGGTTGGGAGGTCAAAGTGGATGAGGATGGGATTTTCATGAAGTTTGGGAACAGGCACATTCACCTGGACATCCCGGAATGACAAGGGTTACAGAGGGGAGGTCAAAAGCTTTGCCAGGAGGCCTATGGTTATGAAAGAAAGGACACTGGTGACTGGAGATGGGGAAAGAGTGGGGAAGCTCATGTGGAATTTGACCTCTACCATCTTTTCAAAATCGAAAGTGAGCGGAGCCTGGTGTTGGATGGGTACAGGTGCTGCATGGGAGTGTGGTCAGTGGGTGGGTGGAGATACAGGTCGGCTCAGAGGGACAACTGAAAGTGAACCCTAGCAGGCAGCATTGAAAATGCTCGGGACAGTGAGACATGGTAACAGAACACTTGGAAAGCATTAACTCAAAGGGTGGTCAATCTGTGGAATTCTCTACCACATAAAGCTGTAGAGGTCGGGTCACTGAGTATATTCAAGAAAGAAATTGATAAATGTTTGGATATTAGGGGCATCAAGGGGCATGGAGAGAAAGCGGGAATATGGTGTTGAGCTAGAGGATCAGCCATGATCATAATGAATGGCAGAGCAGGCTCGAGGGGCCGAATGGCCTACTCCTGCTCCTAGTTTCTATGTTTGTATGAAAACGATGTAGCTGTTGCTCCCATGACTTGCTCTCACCTATAGCTGTATGTCTCACTTTTTTCAAGGTATGCACAAACCTCTTGACTTCTGCATTAGCTCTTGGCCAACGGGGTGTGATCTTTCAACAAGTGAAGCTTAGCTAATTTGCAAAGTTACTGAACTCATCACTGTTGACTGGGGGTCCATTGTCACTTCTCACCGTGTGGGGGATTCCAAACAAGTCGAAGATCTGGACAGGCTTTGGGATGACTACTTTCATTGAAGTCGACAAACTATTTCCAAGACTGGGAATCTGCTGTAGTCATCAGTGACAACAAGCAGGTGTTCATTCACCAGTTTACCAGTCTATGAAATTTTCACTCACCTCTGGTCCTGGAGATAGTTCAAGCATTTTGAGAGGATCACAAAGATTTGACATTGTGCTCGCTTGACATGGCAAACACTGATTGCTTTTGTGCTTTACCATTCGGTCAATTCCTGGGTACCATCCCTTTTCCATTGGAGTTGGTTAGTTTTGACAATTCTCTCGTGACCTTCAAGTGCTATACTGACAACACACTCATAGAAATGTAGGAACATGGGACTTAATAACAGGAGTAGGCCATTCAGCCCCTCGAGCCTGCTCCACCATTCAATAAGTTCATGGCTGATCCAGTGACCTCTTACCTTTAAACCAAGTTCCCTAATTCTAGTTTCCCCCACAGTTGGAAACATCCTCAATGTATCTACCCTATCAAATCCCCCCAGGACCTTACATGTTTCAATAAGATCACCTCTCATTCTTCTAAACTCCAATGGGTATCGGCCCAACCTGGTCCTTCTAAGATCAACCCTGTCATCTCAGCAATGAGTCCAGTGAAACTTCCCTCAGTTCCTTCCAACACAATTATATATTTTTTTCAAATAAGGAGTCCAAAACTGTACTCAGTACTCCAGATGTGGTCTCATCAAGGCCTGTGCAGCTGCAGTAAAACCCTTACTTATATATTCCATTCCCTTTGCAATTATACCAAAATTCCATTTGCCTTCCTAATCACTTGCTATACCTGCGTACTAACTTAATGTGATTCATGTACCAGGACAGAGCCCTCTGCACCACCAAGTTCTGCAATCTTTCTCCGTTTAAATAGTACACTGCTTTTCTATTCTTCCAGCCAAAGTGAACAAATTCACATTTTCCCACATTGTACCCCATCTGCTAAATTTTTGCCCACTCACTTAACCTGTCTATATCCCTTTTCAGACTCTCTACTCCCTCATGACAACTTACCTTCCTACCTATCTTGGTGTCATCGGCAAAATTAGCAACCATACATTTGCTGCCATCACCTAAGTCACTAATATAGATTGCAAATAGCTGAGGACCCAGCATTGATCCCTGTGGCATTCCACTACTTACAACTTGCCAACCCCAAAAAGATCCATTTATCCCTACTTTCTGCTTCCTGTTAACTAACCAATCCTTTATCCATGCTAATATGTTACCCCATCCCTCCTCCCCACCATATCATGGCCTCTTATCTTGTGTAGTAACCTTTGATGTGGCACCTTATCAAATGCCTTTTGGAAATCCAGGTACACCACATCTACAGGTTCCCCTTTATCCACCTTGCTTATTACTTCCTCAAAATCTCTAATAAATTATTTAAAGACAATTTCCCTTTTACAAACCCATGTTGACTTTGTCTGATCAAATTCTGATTTTCAAAGTATCCTGCTGTAACCTCCTTAATAATCAATTCTAACACTTTCCCTATGATCGATGTTAGGCTAACAGGCCTATAGTTTCCTGCTTTCTGTCTCCCTCTTTTCTTGAATAAAGGTGTTACATTTGCTATTTTCCAATCCACTGGGACCCTTCCAGAATCTAAGGAATTTAGGGAGATTATAACCAATGCATTTACTGTCTCTGCAGCCGCTTCTTATAAGACCCTAGGCTGTAGGCCATCTGGTCCTGGGAACTTGTCAGTGTTTAGGTCTTATAGATTTCCCAACACCTTTTCCCTGGTGATGGTGATTGCTTTAAGTTCCTCCCTCAAGTTCACCTTTTGATTTTCAAGTCTCTTTGGGAGGTTTTCTGAGTCTTCGACAGTGAAGACAGATACACAATACCTGTTCGATGCCTCCACCACTTCCTTGTTTTCCATTATCAAATCCCAGACTCATTCTGTATAGAACCAAGCTTTTGTTACTCTTTTCCTATTTAAGTACTTGTAGAAACTCTTACTATCTGTTGTTATATTACTAGCTAGCTTCTCTCATGCTCAACTTTCTCCTTTAGTATTGTTTTAGTCATTCTTTGTTGATTCTTAAAATCTGACTGACCTTCTGACCTGCCACTAATCTTTGCAGTTGTGTACAGTGCTTAACTTCTTTATTCAGTCATGGATGACATATCCCTCCCAAAGAGTCTTTCTTTCTTACTGGGATAAATAATTGCTGAGAATTATCAAATATTTCCATAAATACCTGACACTGAATCTCTTCAATCCTACCTTTCAACCTAGTTTCCCATCTCATTTTAGCTAGATCTGCTTTTATACTTTTATTCTGGTTGAAAACACTATTCTTAGACTAACATACGACTCCTTTAAACTGACCATGAAATTCTATCATGCTATGATCGCTGTTACCTGGAGGCTCCTTTACCATGATGTTATTGATCAGTCCTGTCTCATTGCTCATTACCAGGTCAAGAATAGTCTACTAGAACTGTTAGTTCTAGAATGTACTGCTCTAAGAAATTGTCTCGAAAACAGTCTATGAGCTCAATTTCCAGGCTAGCTTTGCCAATCTGATTTGTCCAATTTACTTATAGATTAAAATCACCCAAGATTATTGCGGATACTTTTCTTACATGCCCCATGTATTTCTTTCTGTATGCTCTGTCCTACAGTGTAACAACTGTTGGAAGGCCTATAAACTACTCCTACAAATGACCTCTTACCTTTGCTAATTCTTATCTCTACCCAAACTGATTCTACATCTTACTCTTTTGAGTTAAGGTTATGTTTCACTACTGTATTAATGACATCCTTAATTAACAGAGCTACCCCACCAAATTTTCCTAGCTTCCTAACTTTTCAAAATGTCAAATACCCTTCTCTATTCAGGTCTGGATCTTGGTCACCTTGCAACCATGTCTCTCTAGTGTCTATCAGGTCAAACATATTTATTTCTATATGTGCTAACAATTCATTAATTTTGTTATGAATGCTGTGTGTATTATTTACCCTACATCAATTTGCTGGTGGCAGAGATTATTACCTTTGTGGTTCTGCTCTTTAATTTAGCCCCTAGCTGCTCATTATCCCTAAGCAGAATCTCTTTCCTACTTCTATCTATGTTGTGGCATCAATGTGGAGCAGGACAACTGGATCCTCCTGCTCTCACTGCATGCACCTCTTCAGCTCCAAGCAGATGTCCTGAACCCTGGCACCGGAGAGGCAACATAGCTGCCTGGACTCACAGTATTGGATGCAGAGAACTGAGTCTATCCTTCTGACTATACTGTCCCCAACTACCACCACATTCCTGTTAACTCCCCCCACAGGAATGGCCTCCTGTACCGTGATGCCATGGTCAGCTCACCCACCCCACCCTGCAGCCCCCACTTTCGCTGCCACTCCCAATGAGTTTTATTAATGCTAGAAAACCTTACTACTACTTACGAAACCTTATAATTATTAATACATTACATGAGTTTTAAAGGATAGATGAGTAAAATGCTCACCAACCACTTACACAGTCGCTTACTTGCTTCCCTCCTCCCTCACTGCACCAAACACCCTCACTCACCGAATTCCCAAGTCACATTCTGTAACCAGCTTCACTCATTAATAAGCTGCAGCCTTTGCGCTTGCTTAACATTGTGTGCTTAGCACAATGGAATAGTTATGCTAGCTGAAATTCTGCAGAGATAAGTAAATTCCCTCAATGATTGTGGAATGACACTACAGGAATTGTGGAACAGGAGATCAGATATGGATGTAACAGTGAGCTCACTTTGAACATTGTGGCGTGTGAACGATTTTATTTGTAGATGTTCTTTTGATCACATGTTTCCACTTTTGTGAGTCCATAGCCATCATACATAATTGTAATGTCTCAACTTGTTTTGGCTGTCGCTTTTCCATCAGTTTTAGCAAATTTGGCACCGCATTTAGGCTTAAGTAGTTAAGTTGTTGTTCAGTAACCTTTTCCTCATGACTAGTAGGATTGACTGCTGGCAACGGATGACATGAAAGATACTCTGCTGGGTTCAGCTTGCCTGACTGATACTCAACGCACTTTCACTGTGTATTTCTACCTCTGTAACATCAGCCAACTGCACCAGACCTCAGCTCATCCACTGATGAAATGCTCATTCATTCCTTCATTACCTCTAGACTCAACTATTCCAAAGCACTCCCAGCTGGTCTCCCTCCATAAACATGAGGTCACCCAAAACTCCGCTGCCCCTGTAACTGTACCTGTCTTTGCTGACCCACATTGGCTCTCAATAAAGCAACATTCTGATTTTAAAATTGTCATCCTTCTTTTCAAATCCCTCTGTGTTCAACCCCTCCCTATCTCCAAACATCCAAGATAGCTGCGCTCGTCAAATTCTCACCTTTTGTGCATTCGCCATCATAATCACCCCTCCACTGGTGGCTTTGCCATCAGGTGCCTGGGCCCCAAGCTCTGGAATATTCTCCCTACACCTCCTGCCTTCTACCTCGCTTTCCTCGGTTAAGACACTCCATAAAACCTACCTCTTTGGCCAAGCTATCTGACCTAATATTCCCTCATGTGGCTTGGCGTCATGTTTTATTTTATAATGCTACTGGCAAGTGCCTTGGGATGTTTCATAACATTAAGGGCACTATATAAATAAAAGTTGTTGTTGTTGTTTTAGACAAAATGACTTAAATCATCGCTAAAGACTCAGCACTTTGCATGTATGTGAGTTTCTGCTATCTGGGGCACCGATTTGGCCCATTTCTGTCACTTTGGCCCTGTAAATGTAGCATTTGGTCTCGACTGAGGGTCTTTGCATTGTTTCACATGTTACTATTAAACAATGCCATCTTATGGCTGGACTTATGCCAGCGAATTGAAGACAGTGAATTAAAGAAGACACATATTTCAATTTTGCTTAATTAAGCATTTGTAATCATCACAAATAACTTTTTGAAAGAAGATTAATGAACCTTCCCAGCCATCGTTCACAGCTAAAAGTGAATAATGTATTTAAATAAATACATCTGTTCCCTCACAAAAAAAGAAGATTCATTTATATAGCGCCTTTCATGACCTCAGGACATTGATTGCACTTAACACCCAGTGAAGTACTATTGAAGTGTGGTTGCTGTTGTAATGTCACGTGGCAGCCAATTTGCTCACAGCAAGCTCCCACAAACAGCTATGCATTGATGACCAGATAATCTGTATTAGTGATTTTGTTTGAGGAGCATATATTGGCCACACAACCCCGGTCAAGGAATCTTTAATGGCCATCTGAGGGCAGACAGGGATTCGATTTAGCACGGGGAAGATGGCATCCCCGACGATGCAGCACTCCCTCAGTACTGCCATCACCTCTGCGATGCTGATCCCACCAACAAATTTTCCAGTGACCATAACATAGGCAGATGGAAGGTAAATCCATTAGGTCTTTCACCAGCCCTCACCATTTATGTGGCATGGGGGAAGGAAGAACCCAGTGTGGTTTCAATACGACACCGGGGAGAGAAACAGAGTTTGTGTCATGAGATCTCGTTGTCCGAATTTTCCCTCATTCTGTATACTATCCAGCTAGAATTTGAGCAGGATCACACAGGAGAATCTAGCCCAGGGTGACTGGTGTCTGTAATCTTTATTGTGCTAATTATTGTCACTTGAGCCTATATTTTTTTTACTAGTGGCACCTGTGTCTCGACGCACTCTGGCCTCTGTGTCAAAAGGCTGCAGGTTCAAGACCCACTCTAGAGACTTGGGCTGGGGTTTTCTCGGACTGATGGGGGTCTTGCCTACTGGCTGGAGAAGTGGTGAGGAACCCCCGTCAGTTCTTTGAGGGAGGCCCGAAAGAATTACAATCCCAGCTTCAGGCATTTAATTGGCTGCCATGAGGCCTTCCCCATGAGTGAGGTCATCAGAGGCGGAGGTGCCACCCATCGAGGACTGCCGACCAATCAAAGGCCTACTACTTCTCACCCTCCCACAGCCAGCGATAGCTGCAGTGCACCTGTCCAAGGCCAAGGATCACGGAGAGACCCCAAGCCACAGGTGAGTGAAGTCAGGGCTGGGGTCATAGGTTGAAGATCACAGTGGAGGGTAGGAGAGAGGTTGGTGGGAAGGACAGAAGATTGTCTTTCAGCCACTACCCCGCTGTTGTATGTGCCCCCATGCCTCTGTAATGTATAAGTGCTCAGCAGCGCAAGGGTTAATGTGGGACTGGAGAACAGTACCACAGGTGGTATGATGTATAGAGTCACACGGTAATAGACTCAAAGAACAGTCTAGTAGGGACACACATGGGGGTAGCACCATGTGTGGTAGTAACTGGGATCTGTACGTGATTAAGGATTACCAATAAATGGTTTATGTTTAAACATAGAAGTCTCACGATCTCATCAATGAGACATCAAACGAACCCATAACACAACATGGTGATCAGCAGTGGGAGGATAGGTGGCAATTTAAAGAATGAACCCAGAACAAAATCTCAACTTATGAAAAACTAAAAGTAAATGGAGCCTGACCAGAGAGACGTGTGCTTAAGAGGAAAAATTGAAGAAAGTTGAAGAAGCTTCACTACAAACTTGGAAGTTAAGGAATTCACCAGAGTGAGTGATGGTCCATTGCAAGACAACCCCCCCCCCCCCCCACCAAAGTGTTTCAGAGTGGAGGAATCTGGTCAGATCACAAGGTGGTTGAGCACAAGCCCTGAGTGATGCTGAGTAAAGGAACCTGTCCAGATAACAGGATGGGGGTGCAAAACTACCAAAAGAACAAGCTGTACTTACATTGTAGAATAGGCAGCAGTTCCAGGGGCTCTGCACATTGCAGAAGCTAGAAGGCAGCTACCAATTAAAAAAAAGTAACCTGCAGGAAACCAAAAAGGGGCAGGCAGAGCAGAGAAAAAAAAAACCTGCAGAGTAAAGAAGCAAAACTGCAGAGTTTAAAGGAAGAAATCACAGCAGTGGTTTTTTTTAAATGAAAGATGCTTTAAAGTTTAAAAGCTTAAAGGAAAGTGAAGCGGCTGATCACCAAAGAGCCCGCCAAAACTGTAAAAAGGCCGCAAAAGTCAAAAACAAAGAAACTGGCAGGCAGCAGGCAGTCTGGGTGAAAAAAAAAATGGACTGGAAATCGGGCAAAGCCACAACCATTTTGGATAAGGAAATGGCTAAACCAGACCCAGGAGTGGGAGTCTCGGAGAAGAGAATTTTTAGCTCACAGGAGGATTACAGGATTAAATACGGAATCAGAAAAAATACAAGTTGATAAGTTTTTATTGATGTTTGGTTCATTTGGGGTGAAGTACTCCACAGTCAAAATATACATCAGTACTCGACAGCATTTGGTGAGATATTAAAAGGCTTTGGTAGATATTTTAATGTCCAAGTTGTGGACAGCGCACCAAGGCTCCTTCGACAGCATCTTCCAAACCCACAACCACCACCAACTAGAAGGACAAGGGCAGCAGATAGATGGGAACACCACCACCTGGAAGTTCCCCTCCAAGCTACTCACCATCCTGACTTGGAAATATATCGCCTTTCCTTCACTGTCGCTGGATATCCTGGAACTCTCTTCCTAACAGCACTGTGGGTGTACCTACACCACATGAACTGCAGCGGTTCAAGAAGGCAGCTCACCATCACCTTCTCAAGGGCAACTAGGGATGGGCAATAAATGCTGGCTCAGCCAGCAAAGCCCACATCCCATGGATGAATTTTTAAAAAAGACCCTAGAAGAAGGTAGCATACTCTCAATAAAGCACAGTGAGCAACAAGAAACCCCAGAGAGAGGGCAGCAGAAAACCCCAGAGTGAGGGAGCCAAAAGAACGATGAGCCATGAGTAAGGGAGACAGGAGATCCGAGACCGAGGGAGGCACTATTCAAGTAAACCACAAGATGGTTGCCGATCATGTCTGTGCAATGAAATGCATGAGCTGGAGAGTTTAGGGCATAAGAAAATAAATGGCTGAGAAACAGCCAAAAGGCTTAATAATAGAGCTTTTTGAAAATGCTGACACAGTACTCAAACTGCAACAGCAGATGGCAGTGAAGAGTGAGCAGGTGGCTGTGAATGAAGGAAAGCTATCTGAGGTAACTCAAAAGAAGCAAAACATGCACAAATTAAGTGAAACTGTTCTATGGGAAGGTGTTCGCTTCAGAGCTGCACAGGAAGATCTAAAGTGCAAGATTCAAGCTGAGCACATAACTTTGAAAACGTACCATAAACTGAAGTCTTCAATGAACCAAGCTGTTCGACACCTAAACAAACAACTGTCAGAGACAACACAAAGGTACCAGGAGGAGATAGCGATCCTCAATTCCACAATGGGCAAATCAATGCAGGAGTTGGGAAAACTCAACCAGGTGTATGGCCAGGTGAAACAGCAAGCAGAAAAGGCACAAAAAAAAGCTGTGATCCTGAAAGAATCATATGTAGCCATAGAAAAACACGAGGAGCTCAGAAGGGATGTTGAATATTACTTTTGCAAAAATTGCATTGGAAATATCAGTAGCAATGAAACAACGCACTGAAGCACAGACTGAGTTGGCAAGAGGTCAACAAGAAAATAAGCAGTTGAAATGACAGCTGTGGTCCTTCAAGCTCAAATGTAAAAGGAATGCATAACCATTTAGGAACATGAAGAAATGAAGGCTGTCTTAAACAGCAGCATGGAAGAGACTCAAGGAGGCTCTGCTGAATTACAGGAAAGCTCAAGATGAAGCAATCGATGCCTTGCAAAGAAAAGGAGAAGCTGTTGAAAGTCTTTCACATGCTACAGGATTCATCAGGTCAAAGTTTGTTCCTCTGGAAAATTACAAAGAGAAGCAAAATGAATTTAACAACACTCCGAACACACTGAAGAGCTAGTTGGCACAGAAGACTTGGTAATGTTCCATATTCCAGGAGGAAGCCAAAAGCTACAAGAAAAAGGCAGAAGAGCTTAAGAACCAACTAAATTACAATGAGGAGTCATTGAAAGGAAATGCCATAGAACTTCCCAAGCTGCGAGCAGATAATGAAGCCATGAGTAGCACAATTACAGAACTGAAACAAGTTAAGACTTCACCAGAGACAGACCTGGCCAAAAGTGAAACCAAAATAAAGGACAAGGACAAAAGGCAGAGAAAGAGAAGACAGAAATGAGATTGGAAAATGTAAATCTGACACTGAAACGCAAGGAACTAGAAGAGGAAATAGAACTTGAAAACTATTGAGCTAAATGAAAAGATTCATAAGCTTGCAACACAATTTGCAAATGAAACAGCAAACAAATGTTTGGCTGAAATTGTGAAACAAGTGGAAATGAAGGTTCCATTTGTGAAATATCAACGTCCAGCTAGGACATGGCGGGCATCACGGAAAACGAAAATTTGAGTCCACCCTAGGAACGTGTGGAGTGCACATTCACTATGGAAGTATTGGGACAAAACCACAGTGTCCGATTAAAACAAACGGATTGTTAATAAAGAGAAACGCAACTTGAAGGAGCGCAAAAAGTGAATCAAATGGAGATAGCCAAGTATCAGAAACACAGAGTGCTACTACCATTCCTCCACACATGACAGACTGAGATGTGGAAGAACTGTCAAGCCTCAAGACTGTTTAAAGTCAGAGAATTAAGGTGGGATAGCAAGTAAATATTGAATTGTAAATAGCTATACTTCGTTAGGAGGGAGGAAAGGTTTCTTTTGAGAAGAAAGAGAAATGTTGTGTGTGCCTGCATGCCACTGTAATGTGCGGAGCAAAGGTTAACATGGGACTGAAGAATAGCACAGCCCATGGTATGATGTATAGAGTCACATGGCAATGGACCCGGAGAACAGTCTAGAAGGGATATGCATGGGGACAGCAACAGGCATGGAAGAAACTGTGAGAGGAAAATATGGCAAGAAACCAAAAATTGGTTTCACATCGTTGTAAAACCAGTTTGCAATCATCTGCTCCATCTGGCAATGAAGGGCCATGTTTCTGCTGCCACACGTTAGGAACCTAATTTCAATATCTTACGATCTCATGCTGCCAGACATGCTCACAACCCAACAGGAGTGGAAAATTCCAGCCAATGTTTCCTCTTGTGGGAGAATCTAGAACTAGGGGTCACTGTTTAAAAATCACGCATTTAAAACAGAGTTGAAGGGGAGTATCCCAGGGTGTGTGTGGGGGCACAAGTTGATCGGTGCAAGTGGTCTCAAGATGAGGAGACAGTCTCCAGAGGAGATGAAGCCAAATGGGGATATGAGGGTGTGTGTGTGAGAGAGTGAGTGGTGATATCCCTTGAGCTGGCAGTGAGTGAGATGCCAGTGAATGTGTGATGGCCTTGTGAGTGTGTGAGTTTAGGGTGATGAGATAGTTGCCTTACCCTGGCTGCACGGATGAGATCAATCATCCTCTTTCTGCACTGGATGGCCGACATCTTCTGTGCAGCATTGGCGCTGACCCCCAGTGCCATTGCCTCCCAAGCCGGAGCAGTGAGATCTTTGGACCTTCTGTGGCCAGAGTGCGCGGATGAAGGACATCAGGGCTGGCCTCCAAAAGGCATTCCTGTTGATACGTCACTGAGCTCTTCTTGGTCTTCAGGGTCATGTCTTCACTGGAACAGTCTTGGGCTACAAGCGTTGAGAACGCTGTGCGCGGCTGCAGTTTAGATATGGCACCCGGAGTGAGAGAACAGTGAGAACAGCGTGGTGGGTGAACCAGAGGCCACCGCTAGTGAAACAGCCTGTTTTCTATGGCTGAAAAATTAATGAGGTGGGGAGTGGACGATACTGCATGAAAACACGCCATTGCAGCCGGTGAGTAAAACATCGTTTTCACTCCCCCTACCACACAGTGCAATTCTGAGATGATTCTGCCCATCCTTTCCACATCCACCCTATCAAGACCCCTCAGGATCTTATATGCTTCAATCAATTCATCTTTTACTCTTTAAAACTCCACTGGACACAAAGCCTTACCTGTCCAACCTTTCCTCATAAGACAACCCACCCATTCCAGATATTAGTCTAGTAAACCTTCTCTGAACTGCTTCCAACACATTTACACCTTTCCTTAAATAAGGAGACCAATACTGTACACAGTGCTCCAGATGTAGTCTCAACAATAGCCTGTATAACTGAAGCGTAACCTCCCTACTTTTGTAATCAATTCCCCTCCCAATAAATGATAACATTCCATTAGCTTTCCTAAGTACTTGCTGTACCTGCATTACTAATCTTTTGTGATTCATGCGCTAGGATACCCAGGTCCCTCTGAATCCCAGAGCTCTGCAATCTCTCACCATTTTGATAATATGCTTCTTTTTATATTCTTCCTGCCAAAATGAACAATTTCACATTTTCCCATGTTATACTCCATTTGCCAGAGATTCACCCACTCATCTGGTGCTGCACTGTTGGCGAAACCATCTTTCAAATTAGCCATTAAACTGAGGCCCTGTGTACTCTTTCACGTGGGCATAAAAGATCAGAGGGCCACTATGTGAAGGTGAGAGGGAGATTTATTCTCGGTGTACTGGCCAACACTTATCTCTTAATGGACATCACTGAAAAAGCAGATTATCTGGTCTGGTCATTGTCACATTGCTGCCTGTGCTGACTGAGGGAAAGAGTATTTGTGGACCAGGGTCTCAAATCCAAGACTAAGGTCATGGTTTACTGGGCAGCAGTGATCCCTGCACTCCTCTATGCTCCGGAGACTTGGACAACCTACAGCAAGGATCTCAAAGCACTGGAGGAATACTGCCAGCAAGATCCCACAAATCCGACGGCAAGGAAGGTGGTCCAATAGCAGTGTTTGCTCCCAAGCCAGCATTGAGGTGCTAACCACTCAAAACCAGCTCTGCTGGGTGGGACATGTCGTTCGTATGCCTGACACCAGACTCCAGAAGCAACTGCCTGACTCGGAACTTGGTCACGGTGGAGAGCCCTGACAGCGGAAACACTTTAGGGATCCTCTCAAAGCACTCCTGTAGTGATCAAACACCCCCACCGATTCAGGGGAGTCCCTGGGGCTTGCGTCTGACCAAAATGGAGAGGTTTATTCGGGAAGGCACCGAACACATCGAGAGACTTCACCAGGAACGTGCAGAGGTAGAGACGAGGCATCGGGAGGAGCGCCCAGGCCTCCAAACAACCCCTATGCCCAGCCCTTCAAGCACCGCCTGCTCCACATGTGGCAGAGTCCGCAGACTGCATGTCGGGCTTACCAGCCATCTCAGGGCCTAGCGAACTGGAGTGGGAGCAAGTCGCCCTCGATCCCGAGGGTCTGCCTGAGGAGAAGGGGCTGCCTGTGGGAGTTTTCTGTGGGCCAATTGGCTGCACTATAAAAGTGCCCACATTTCAAAGGGTTTCGTTGGTTGTCAAAAGGGCTTTGGAGACGCGAGAGGTCATGTGAGGTGCGAGAGATGTACAGATCCTTTTGCTTACAGCACTGATATTTATGAACAACACGTTGAAAATCAATTTTCTTGATTCCCTGAATTTGTATTCATGTCCGATGTGCTGATTCTGGTATACTGTATATATTTATTTGCGGCATTATATATCTAAATAAAACAACCCCCTGCATTCCTGCCAAAACAACTGGGGATGATGAATGGCATTTTAGAAATTACTGACTAGCTATATTTTCACACAATTCCCCCTTTTACTGGCAATTGATACTGATTAATTATTTTTTTCAAAGAAAGGATAAACAGTACCTGACCCCCAATCTCGGGCAGAGCACAATGCCACCTGAGTGCCACACACCAGAATACCCTCACCAGGGCCACTCACAAATCCAAGCTTCACTGTTGGATAGAAATGAGGGAAGATCAGCTATTCTGGCATCCCATGGAGGTGTTCAAAACCATGCTGGGTTTTGATAAAGGAGAATTTGTTTCCACTGGTTGGATAGTCAGTAGCCAAGTAAGACAGATTTAAGCTAACTGGCAAGGAAACCACCTGAAAGGGCAGTGGAAGCAGATTCAATAGGAACTTTCAAAAGAGAATTGGAGAAATATTTAAAAAGGAGAGAACGTTTACAGGGGAAGGAGGAAGGGAGATCGGGACTAATTGGGTCGCTCCTAAAAAGAGCCAGCACAGGCATGATGGGCTGAATGGTTCTCTCTCCCGGCTTGATCCTATCTTGCTAGCAGGTTGCTAGCCCAATTTCAAAAGTCAAAGGTGAATCCTGGTTCTTTTGGCACTGGGCTTGACCCCCCTGGCATTTCTGGCTAAAAACTGGTCAAGGCAACTTTGGCCAGAGAAGGATCAGGATCAGCCCAAGTCAAGATGGGGGAAGACAGCAGGGTCAGGATTGGTCCAAGTCAAGACGAGTTTCACAGCAGGGCCAGGTTCCAATCAGGACAGGGTTCGGCATGGGGAGAGGTTCAGGGCAAGTCAAGATGAGGTTCGGAGCATGGTCAGAGTTCATAGTGAAGTTCATAGCAGGGCCAGTTTTGTCCAAATCAAGTGGGATTCACAGCGGTGTCAGCTCCTATCTGACAGCAGGGTCACATCAGGGAAGGGTTGCAAGACATGTAGTTGGGCAGCAAAGAGACACTTCACTTGCATAGACCTTATAGATCTCACATGAAATACTTGTGGCCATTGATCAAACAATGAAAATCAAAGTTCAGGTTTTTGAGGGAGATATTAGTGGCATATATGCAATGCTCCAAGGAGATTAAAAGGGTTCCGCAGTGACTCCAATAACTCAACTTGTGGCTATGAAAGTGACAGCTAGGACATATTATTCACTTGGGAAAATTGCAGGAACGATGGGATGACTATTCTAGCATTGGACTAGGCACCAAGGCAGCATTTGGCAGAGTATGGCATCAAGGAGCCCTGGCAAAATTGAAGTCAATCAGATCAAGGGGAGAACTCTCCACTGGTTGGAGCCATACCTAGCACAAAGGAAGATGGTTGTGGTTGTTGGAGGTCAGTCATCTCAGCTCCAGGACATCACTGCAGGAGTTCCTCAGGGTAGTGTCCTCGGCCCAACCGTCTTCAGCTGCTTCATCAATGACCTTCCTTCCACCATAAGGTCAGAAGTGGGGATGTTCGCTGATGATTGGAAAATGTTCAGCACCATTTGTGACTCCTCAGGCAATGAAGCAGCCCGTGTCTATATGCAGCAAGACCTGGACAACATTCAGGCTTGGGCTTGGGCTGGTTAGTGGCAAGTAACATTCATGACACACAAGTGCTAGGCTAGACCATCTCCAAAAAGAGGGACCCCAGTGAACTGTGGCAGCTTGAATTCATTGATGTAGATGAACAGAATCATAAGGACATGTACCACTCTGAATAACAGATCATCCTTGCTCCGATGAATCTATCTGATAAAGATTCTCTGCAGCTAAAATAAACACTCTCTTTCAGTGCAATAAATCATTCCTGAAATAAATTCATTCCCTCCCTAAGTAAACCACTCCTAATCTTAACCAAGATCTAATACAGTACACTGAACTCACAAGCAATTGGTAAGAATATTTTTACATTTGTTTCTGAATGAGGGCACTTATTGCTTATTTCAAGTTTAATTTAGTCTTGGGTTTTATTGTTTAACAATCATATGCCTTACTAGACCACATCAGAGCACAAAAATATTCATAATATTCGTGCTGTCACACAGTTTCCCTTTCCTAAAGGGCATTCATGCACCATTTATGTCTGTTGCTATAAGCCACAACTTTCACAAACTGCACAACTTTATTGATCAGTAGGTTGTGGGTTCATGACCCACTCCAGGGATCCGAGCACATAATCTCGGCCTATACTGCAGTACCAGTGTGTAGTATGAGTGTGCCATCGCGCTGACTGGTGAGGGTGGAGTCCGTGCCTGTGGTGACAGTGAGGTCAGCGGTGAACACCCACATGAGGATCCTGCACCACATCATCCCTCTCTCAATGCAAATTTGAGTGTCTCTCTCTCTCTCCTGCTTTTGACTCTGCTGCCATGCACTCACTACTTTGATTCACAGGGAGCTCTGCTAAGCGACCGACACCCTCAGCCAGCCAGTCCCTCAGCTCCATCCACATCCTCACCTCCAGCCAAGATGACACCTCCTCCATTGAAGAGCTGGAAATAAGCAGCCTGGAAGACCCATCACAGCGCTTACCCACACCCTCCACCAGCGCAGAGACACACACCTCGGTGGGACCTAGATCTAGAGCAGGCTCGGGTTCACAATCTGGTGGTCACCGCACAGACACACGTCCACAGCAGCAGGAGGTATTGGAGGGTACTGTACATTGGCTGAGACCTTAAGCTAAGACTCTGTCTGCCCTCTGAGGCAGGCATAAAAGATCCAAGGGCACTAACTGATGGGGGGCAGGGGGTTGTCCCATTGGTTTGCTGGCTGAGTCCTACCTCTCGAAGTACATCAATAATTAGGATGGTGGCTGATCGCCACTAAACCAGATTATCTGATCATTGTCCCATTGCTGTTTGCGGGAGCTTGCTGTGCACAACTTGGCTGTGTTGTTTCCTGCGTTACAACAGCAGCTACACTTTGAAAATACTTCATTAGCTACAAAGAGCTTTGGGATGATCTAGGCTTGTGAATGGCGCTATGTAAACATTTAAAGATATTTCCTGTGCTTGTTATAGGATTCTTTGCTGGAATTGGTTTTGCCCCAGTGCATAACTCCACCACATTATAAACTCTTTCAGAAAATCATGTCATCAACTCTCAACAAAGAATCTGAAGGAGTCTTATTGAAAGCACTCATCCAGTATGCACAGGTTAGTATCTGCTTTGCCTCTAGAGACTGCTGGTTAAATTCTGGGATTTTGTTAGTAAAGTTTATTGCCATTCAGAAGGGCAGCATTCCTACAGTCCTGCACTGAAGTATCAACCTGGGTCAGTGGTCAACAACAGTATCAAAAACCTGCATATTAACAGGGCGGAATCATCCCAGATTAGCACCAAGTGCAGTAGCCGGGGGGTGGGGGGGGGGGGTGGTGGGGGGGGGTGGGGGGGGACAGCATTTTACCCACAGGCCGCAATGGCAGCTTCTCACGCCGTATCTTCCACAATCCACCGCGTTAATTACGCATTCCCGGGAAACACGCCGTTCCCATGGCAGGCGGGCTCTCATTCGCTCACCACGCCATCACCTCACCGCTTCATCACGCCTGGCACCACATTTAAACTGCAGCCGCGTGTGCACCTCTCAGTGCTCCCAGCCCACAACTGTCGCATGGAAGTCAGGATGTCCTCGAAAGACAAAAGCACTGCGGCCTCCAGGTTTAGTGATGCATCCCTCAAGTGCCTTTTGGATGCATCTTATGCCGCCTGTGATGTCCTCTCCCCCCGTTCTGGATGCAGGATGGGCAGCAGCATCACCAGCCCAGCATAACAGGCAGTGGCAGCGATGGTCAGCGTCAATGCCCTGCAGAAGAGGACAGCCACCCAGTGCCACTACAGGATGAATGGTCTCCTCCATTCCGCCAGGGTAACTCACTCTTCTCATCGCTCTCAACTCACACACTCACAAACCCATCCCACATCCACAGGGATCTCACACCTCAAGGGACAACACCACTGACTCTCACACACACCCTCACATCTCCATCAGGCTCATACCCTCTGGAGATCACATCCTCATCCTGTCCATGTCTCTGCTCACCACACAAACATTCCCCTCAGTGCCATGTGTCCTGCTCACACTCTCTCCATCTGTTTTCATGCAGGAGAAGCTGGCTCACATCAGCAGGGAGAGGTCCCAGACCGGGGGGTGGAGTGGTCCACATTAGGCCCCTCACTCACTTTGAGGAGTGAGTCATCGCGCTGACTGGTGAGGACAGGGACCGTGCCTGTGGTGACAGTGAGGTCAGCGGTGAACACCCACGTGAGGATCCTGCACCACATCATCCCTCTCTCAACGCAACTGTGAATGTCTCTCTCTCCCCTGCTTTTGACTCTGCTGCCATGCACTCATTATCTCTACTTTGGTTCACAGGGAGCTCTGCCAAGTGACCGACACCCTCAGCCAGCCAGTCCCTCAGCTCCATCCACATCCTCACCTCCAGCCAAGAGGACACCTCCTCCATTGAAGAGCTGGAAATAAGCAGCCTGGAAGACCCATCACAGCGCTTACCCACGCCCTGCACCAGCGCAGAGACACACACCTCGGTGGGACCTAGATCTAGAGCAGGCTTGGGTTCACAATCTGATGGTCACCACACGGACACATGTCCCCAGCAGCAGGAGGAGGCAGGTTCAGCCGATCTCCCTGGTACTCGGAGGACTGCTGGGGAAGAGGCATCTGTGAGGTCCGAGTCAGATGATGAGCCTCTGGATTCAGCCTTCCCACTCATCCTGGAGAGTCAGCAGAAGGTGGGGGGACATCACACAGAGCTGGTGGAAGCCCTCAACAGAGTGGCACACGAGTCGGAGGAGTGTGTCTGCCTGCTCTCTGATGAAGTGGTGCCCATGTGCGTGTATGGAGGTCTCCATGGGGAGGATGGCAGGCAGCATGGAGACCAGGGTCCAGCAGAATGCGGAGATGTGTGCAGACCTGCCCTCCATCGCGGGAGCCATGGGTGAGTCCCTGCAGTGGCAATGCAAGAGGGAAACAGGGCACCTCGGTGTCCCTCCAGGTTCTCCTTCCCCTCAAGGAGTCAGGCCGGGGCCCTCGGGCACCCGAAGGGAGGAGGAGCAGCAGCTGGACACCCCTGGGTCATCCACTCAGGAATCTCAGAGGCTGCCCTCTCCCTCCAAGTCCCCTCTGCCTGTGACCCCCTCAACCTCGTCCTCTGTCACCGCAGAGGGAGCAGCTGGACAATGAGTGATTCTGGAGGGAGAAGTGTGTGTGCGGCAGGGTCTTTTGGAGCCTCGTGCAAGCCTCTCCCACACACTCGGATCGTTCAGGTATCACACTCACCTCAATGCTGCCTGCTGGGGTTCACTTCCAGTTGTCCATCTGAACTGACCCACATCTCCGCCCACCCACTGACCACACTCCCAATGGAGCACCTGCTCCCGTCCACCACGACTGTCGTTTCATTTTCGATTTGGGCAGCATGGTCTAGATTAGCTTCTTTGCCAGCTCCCCTGTCTTTCCCCCCCCACCCCAGTCAACAATTTCCTTTCGCCCATCACAGTTGACCCCCCCTGGTATCACTTTCCACCTCCCCATCGTGACCTACTAGCCACAGCCCTTTTCCAAGTGAACATGTGTGTTCCCTTCCTTCCCAAAAAATCCCACCATCATCCACATTCACCACGCCGACCTCCTCCTTCCCACTCCCAGAGTCCGTGTCTGCCTCCACGTCCACACCAACCACACTCTCCGTCCCTTCTACTGCTATTGTCAAACCCTCACCCTCCCACCCTACCGACTCACTCTGCCCTCGGTCATTCTCACCATTCCCTCATACCACACCCTCAGTTCACTCCCCAGGAGACAGCCATGGACTCATCAGAGCCCTCCCTTGCACATTCACCTGATCATACCCCCTGCCCCAGAACCCTTCCCCGCTCCAGACCCCTTTCCCCCCCCAGACCCCTTCCCTCCTGGAGCCCCTTCCACACTCCAGACCTGTTCCCCCTCTTAACCCTCTCAATGTCCTCTTCTCCCCTCCACTTAGTCCCTCCCCCTTCCTAACTCCTTTACTTCTTCCACCACCCTTAGTGACTGTAGCATTCTTCCACCACCCTTTGGGGGGAGGGTGGCGATGGGGCAGTAGTGTTGCCACTGGACTAGTATTCCAGGGACCCAGGGTAATGTTCTGGGGACCCGGGATTGAATCCCACCACAGCAGATAGTGGAATTTGAATTGGAATGAAAAGTCTAATGATGACCATGAAATCTTTGTCGATTGTTGCACAAACCCATCTGGTTCACTAGTGTCCTTTAGGGAAGGAAATCTGCCATCCTTACCCACTGTGGGCTACATGTGACTCCAAACACACAGCAGGGTGATTAGCTCTTAACTGCCCCCTGAAATGGCCTAGCAAGCCACTCAGTTGTTTCAAACCACTATAAAGTCGCAAAAATCTAACGAAACTGGACAGACCACCCGGCATCGACCTTGGCACCAGAAATGACAACAGCAAACTTCACCCTGTCAACCCTATAAAACCCTCCTTACTAACACCTGGGGGCTAGTACCAAAATTGGGGAGTTGTCTCACAGATTAGTCAAGCAACAGCCTGTCAGTCATCCTCATGGCATCACATCTTACAGATAATGTCCCAGATTCCACCATCGTCATCACTGGGTATGTCCTGTCCCACTGGCAGAACAGACCCAGCAGAGGTGGTGACACAGAGTTATACAGTCGGGAGGGAGTTTCCCTGGGGGTCCTCAACATCGACTCCGGACCCCATGGAATCTCATGGCATCAGGTCAAACATGGGCAAGGAAACCTCCTACTGATTACCACGTACCGCCCTCCCTCAGCTGATGACTCAGTGCTCCTCCATGTTGAACACCACTTGGAGGAAGCACTGAGGGTGGCAAGGGCGCAGAATGTACTCTGGGTGGGGGACTTCAATGTCCATCACCAATAGTGGCTCGGTAGCACCACTACTGAACGAGCTGACCGAGACCTAAAGGACATAGCTGCGAGACTGGGTCTGCGGCAGGTGGTGATGAACCAACAAGAGGGAAAAACATACTTGACCTCATCCTCACCAATCTGCCTGCTGACCAGTGCACAGTCATTGTGGAGATGAATTCCCACCTTCACAGTGAGGATACCCTCCATCGTGTTATGTGGCACTACCACCGTGCTAAATGGGATAGATTTCGAACGTATCTACCAACTTAGGACTGGGCAACCATGAGGTGCTGTGGGCCATCAGCAGCAGCAGAATTGTACTCGAACACAATCTGTAGCCTCATGGCTATCATTCCCATCAAGCCAGGGGATCAACCTTGGTTCAATGAAGAGTGCAAGGCGAGCATGCCAGGAGCAGCACCAGGCTTACTTAAAAATGAGGCGTCAACCTGGTGAAGCTATAACACAGGACTACTTGCGCACCAAACAGCATAAGCGGCAAGTGATAGACAGAGCTAAGTGATCCCATAACCAACAGATCAGATCTAAGCTCTGCAGTCCTGTCACATCCAGTTGTAAATAGCTGTGGACAATTAAACAACTCACTGGAGGAGAAGGCTCGACAAATATCCCCATCCTCAATGATGGAGGAGCCCAGCACATCAGTGCAAAAGATAAGGCTGAAGAATTTGCTACAACCTTCAGCCTGAAGTGCTGAGTGGATGATCCATCTCAGCCTCCTCTGGAGGTCCCCAGCATCACAGATGCCAGTCTTCAGCCAATTTGATTCGCTCCATTTGATATCAAGAAATGGCTGAAGGCACTGGATACTGCAAAGGCTAACAATATTCTGGCAATAGTACTGAAGACTTATGCTCCACAACTTTCCACGCCCCTAGCCAAGCTGTTCCAATACAGCTACAGCACTGGCATCTACCCGGCTATGAGGAAAATTGCCCAGGTATGTCCTGTACACAAAAAGCAGGATAAGTCCAACCCAGTCAATTACTGCCCCATCAGTCTACTCTCAATCATCAGTAAAGTAATGGGAGAGGTCACCAGCAGTGCTTTCAAGTGGCACTTGCTTAGCAATAACCTGCTCACTGATGCCCAGTTTGGGTTCCACCAGGGCCACTCAGCTCCTAACCTCATTACAATCTTGGTTCAAAAACATGGACAAAAGAGTTGAACTCCCGAGGTGAGGTGAGAGTGACTACCCTTCACATCAAGGCAGCATTTGACTGAGAGTGGCATCAAGGAGCCCTAGCAAAACTGAAGTCAATGGGAATCAGGGGAAAACTCTCTGCTGAATGGAGTCATACCTAGCACAAAGAAAGATGGTTGTGGTTGTTGGAGGTCAATCATCTCAGCTCCGGGGCATCACTGCAAGAGTTTCTCAGAGTAGTGTCCTCCGCCCAACCATCTCCAGCTGCTTCATCAATGACCTTCTTTTCTCCATAAGGTCAGAAGTGGGGATGTTCACTGATGATTGCACAATGTTCAGCACCATTCATGACTCCTCAGATACTGAAACAGTCCATGTCCAAATGCAGCAAGGCCTGGACAATATCCAGGCTTGGGCTGACAAGTGGCAAATAACATTCACACCACACAAGCGCCAGGCAATGACCATCTCCAACAAGAGAGAACCCAACCATCACACCTTGAAGTTCAATGGCATTACGACCACTGAATCCCCCACTATCAACATCCTGGGGATTACCATTGACCAGAAATTGAACTGGACTAGCCTAAATACTGTGGCTGCAAGAGCGGATCAGAGGCTAGGAATCCTGCAACGAGTAACTCAACTCCTGCCACCCCAAAGCCTGTCCACCATCTACAAGGCACAAGTCAGGAATTAGATGGAATAGACCCCACCTGCCTGGATAAGTGCAGCTCCCCCAACACTCAAGATGCTTGACACCATTCAGGACTAAGCAGCCCACTTGATTGGAATCCCATCCACAAACATTCACTCCGTCCACCACCGACGCACAGTGACTGCAGTGTGTAGCATCTACAAGATGCACTGCAGGAATTCATCAAGGCTCATTAGACAGCACCTTCCAAACCCACGACCATCTAGAAAGACAAGAGCAGCAGATAGATGGGAACACCACCACATGGAAGTTCCCCTCCAAGCCACTCACCATCCCGACTTGGAAATATATCTCCATTCCTTCACTGTCGCTGGGTCAAAATCCTGGAACTCCCTTCCTAACAGCACTGTGGGTGCACCTACACCACATGGACTGCAGCGGTTCAAGAAGGCAGCTCACCACCACCTTCTCAAGGGCAATTAGGGATGAGCAATAAATGCTGGCTCAGCCAGCGACACCCACATTGCATGAATGAATTTTAAAAATCCCTCCCCTCTCTGCACTCCTTCCTCCCCCTGGACTCCTTCCCTTCTCTGCACTCCTTCCCTCCTCCGAACTCCTTCCCTGTCACCTTCCACCCTCCCTTACACCTACCTGCCCAGTTACCATATTCTCCCTGTTACCCCCTCCTTCCCCTATACTCCCTCCCCCCCGACACCTTCATTCCCCCCCTCTCAACCTCACAGCCCCAGACTCCTTTGTGAGCATCAACGGTGACTTTCCAGCTACCATGAGCTGCTCTGCAGTGGAGCCATGTCCGTGAGAATCCACCCTGGACGCCATGGATGTTTGTCCAGGGCCCCTTTGCTGTCAGGCTCCAGTATCTTCCACTCCTCGGATGTCCGCGATGTAAGCAAGGCCCCGGCGGCAAGTCCCGACTTCAGCACATCGCACTTGTCAAGACGTGCTCTGGGCCAGCATTTTTTTCCTGCTGATGTGTGCGGACCATCCAGTGGTTGGGGGGGGTGGTGATGGGGAGGGAGTGATTCCGGCAGGCTGGCCCTGTAATGATGCACTGATGTATTACAAAGAGGTCCCCGACACTCGATGGTAGGGAATGTAACCCACCATCGACGGGCTGAGCGGACAATCTCAAACTGGTCTCATGACGTCATGAAACCAATTTCTGGCCTTCTCGCCATATTGTCCGCCTCACACCATCGAACACACGCGAGGCCGGCAGGCATGGAAAACTCCACACATAGTGCCTTTAATGTCGTTGGATCCTAAGGCACCTCACAAGAGTATTATCTGACATTAAGTCAGAAGAAGATACGAGGTGACCAAAAACTATGTGAAAGAGGTAGGTTTTAAGGAAAGTCTTAAAGGAGGAACCTAGGAAATAAGAGCAGAGTAGGCTATGTGGCCCATCGAGCCTGCCCAGCCATTCAGACAGATCATGGCTGATAATCTACCTCAATCTAATTTTGTCCCACTATCCCCGTATCCCTTAGTGCCATTAGTATCCAGAAATTGATCGATTTCTGTCTCGAACATGCTCAATGATTCAGCTTCCACAGCCCTCTAGGGTAGAGAATTCAAAAGATCCACCACCCTCTGAGTGAAGAGATTCCTCCTCATCCCAGTCTTAAACGGCCTACCCCATATTGAGACTGTTTCCTGATACTAGACTCACCATCCAGGGTAAACGTCCTATCTACATCCTCCCTGTCACACCCTGTAAGAATGTTATAAGTTCTAATGAGATCACCTCTCATTCTTCAAAACTCTAATGAATAGAAGCCCAGTCTCCTCAATTTCTCCTCTTAAGAGAATCCCGAGGAGAGAGGTCGAGGAGCGGAGAGGTTTAGGAAGTGGTCCAAATCTTTAGGACCCGTATTGCACAAGGCCCGGTCGTCAATGGAGGAGTAATTAAGTTGGGGCTGCGCAAGAGGCGGGGATTCGAGGAGCTTAAAAGATCTTGGAGGACTGTAGGAGATGGGGAGGGGCGTGAACATGTAGGGATTTAAAAACAAGGAAGAGAATTTTAAATTCAAGGTGTTACTACGAGACCGGTAAGTGAATTACAGATCGCCATCTGAAAATGTGCTGCATAATGAGACATTTGTTGCTGCACAGTCCAGGATCTGGACAGTTGCTGTGCAGCAGATGGTCAGAATCCAGAACGGGCTTCCTGAGTTTGCGATGGAAACAGGTACAATCGGGGCTTTCAAAAGGGAATTGGATCGTTAAACTGAAGAGGAAGGAATTGCTGGGCTACCGGAGAAAATGTGGAGGAGTGACAGGAGGTGACCCATCCCCCCCCACCCAACTCTTACAGAGGGCCAGCACAGGCACGATGAGTCGAATGGCCCCTTCCTGCGCTGCCACCGTTCTACAATTCACGTCAGGAGCCAGTCTAGATCAGCAAGCACCGGGATGATGGGTGAGCGGGACATGGCGTGAGTTAGGATAGGGGCAGCAGAGGTTCAGATGAGCTCAAGTTGATGGAGGGTGGAAGCTGGGTGATCAATCAGGACAGTGTTGGACCAGTCAAGCCTAGCTCAATGAGGGTTTCAGCAGAAGGTGAGTCTCTAAACTAGGGCTTGAATCCTCCACCTTCTGAAAGATGAGAGTGGTGATCAAACTGCCAGTGAGCTAAGGCTTGCTTAGTTTAGTGGGGGGAGATAGTCATTGCCTTGGCTTTCTCTTTTCACTTTTGCGAGTTCAATGATTAAGCATGACTTTGGTAAGTTGGCCTCCTGATGAGTTTTATTTAGTCTGGTTATTATTCATGTCTGCTTAGATAAAGGAAGAAAAGTTGAATGAGTCAGTAAAGACTTATCATAGTGTTGCAATGAAAATTAATGATGTAGGGTTTGTGAAAATGTATAAATATCAAACCCTGTCAACGTGTCATTTCAAATGATTCGGAGCAGTTGCTGAGAAGCATATCAATTAGATGCCAGGGTTTAGGATATAACATATATCCTGATGCTTAATTGAAGAGTTTCTCTGCATGTTAGTCACTGGGGGCAGAAGGAACTCTGCCTAATCAGTCAAAGAATGATTCTATCTATCATAGCAACACTTTTTTTTCATGTTTTAATCTGCTTTGTAAATTATTGGGAATATTTTTATACATTAAAGTAAATTGATTGACCTGCATCAGCTGTGACTCAGTTGCAGCACTGAATCAGTCCATGTCCAAATGCAGCAAGACCTGGACAATAACCAGGCTGGCACTGACAACTGGCAAGTAATATTCACGCCACACAAGTGTCAGGCAATGACCATCTTCAGCACGAAAGAATCTAACCATCATCCCTTGACATCCAATGACATTACCATCGCTGAATCCCCCACTGTCAGCATCCTGGCGGCTACCATTGATTAGAACTCTCAGTCTTAGTTAGAATGTTGTGGGTCTGAGTCCTATTCCACGATTTGAGCGCAAAAATCTAGGCAGCTAATCCAGTGTCGTACTGAGGGAGTATTTTTATAATTTGTCCATGGGATGTGGGCATCACTGACTAGGCCAGTATTTATTGCCCATCCCTAAATGCCCTTGAGAAGGTAGTGGTGAGCTGCCTTCTTGAACTGCTGCAGTCCGTGTGGTGTAGGTACACCCACAGTGCTGTTAGGAAGGGAGTTCCAGGATTTTGACCCAGCAGCAGTGAAGCAACGGCGATATATTTCCAAGTCAGGATGGTGAGTGACTTGGAGGGGAACTTCCAGGTGGTGGTGTTCCCATCTATCTGTTGCCCTTGTCCTTCTAGATAGTAGTGGTTGTGGGTTTGGAAGGTGCTGTTGAAGGAGCCTTGGTGAGTTCCGACAGTGCACCTTGTAGATGGTACACACACTGCTGCTACTGTGCATTGGTGGTGGAGGGAGTGAATGTTTGTGGATGGGGTGCCAATCAAGCAGGGCTGCTTTGTCCTGGATGATGTTGAGCTGCTTGAGTGTTGTGGGAGCGGAACTCATCCAAACAAGTGGGGAGTATTCCATCACAGTCCTGACTTGTGCCTTGTAGATGGTGGACAGGCTTTGGAGAGTCAGGAGGTGAGTTACTCTGTGCATGATTCCCATCCTTTGACCTGCTCTTGTAGCCACAGTATTTATATGGCTAGTGCAGTTCAGTTTCTGGCCAATGATAACCCCCAGGATGTTGATAGTGGGGGATTCAGCGATGGTAATGCCTTGGAATGTCAAGGGATGATGGTTAGATTCTCTCTTGTTGGTGATGGTCATGGTTTAGTACTTATGTGGTGCAAATGTTGCTTATAACTTGTCAGCCCAAGCCTGATTATTGTCCAGGTCTTGCTGCATTTGGACATGGACTGCTTCCGGGCTGCAACATCAGAGATGCCATCCTCCAGAAGCAATGTTGAGGCAGTTTATGCCTGATCTGCCCCATCAGGTGGCCATAAGAAGGTCCTTTAGCACTACTGCAATGGAAAGCCGGGTTGTTCTACCTGGCATTCTGGCCAATGTTTATCCCTCAACCAACATCACAAAAGCAGATTATTTGGTCATCGTTGCTGTGGGAACTTGTGTGCAACTTAGCTGCTGCTTCTACTACATCCATACATGAAGGAGATAGCTGAAGAGATAGTGGAGACATTAGTGGTGATCTTTCAGGAATCACTGGAGTCAGGGAGGGTCCCAGAGGACTGGAAAATCGCTAATGTAACCCCCTATTTAAGAAGGGAGTGAGGCAAAAGACGGGAAATTACAGGCCGATTAGCCTGACCTCAGTCGTTGGTAAGATTTTAGAGTCCATTATTAAGGATGAGATTTCAGAATATTTGGAAGTGCATGGTAAAATAGGGCAAAGTCAGCAATGGTTTCATCAAGGGGAGGTCATGCCTGACAAATCTGTTAGAATTCTTTGAGGACGTAGGGAGTAGATTAGACAAAGGGGAGCCAATGGATGTTATCTATTTGGACTTCCAGAAGGCCTTTGACAAGGTGCCGCACAGGAGGCTGCTCAGTAAGATAAGAGCCCATGGTGTTAGAGGCAAGGTATTAGCATGGGTAGAAGATTGGCTGTCTGGCAGGAGGCAAAGAGTGGGGATAAGGGGGTCCTTCTCAGGTTGGTGGCCAGTGACTAGTGGAGTTCCTCAGGGGTCAGTGTTGGGATCACAACTTTTCACTTTATACATTAATGATCTAGATGAAGGAACTGAGGGCATCCTGGCTAAGTTTGCAGATGATACAAAGATAGGTGGAAGAACAGGTAGCATTGAGGAGGCAGGGAGGCTGCAGAAGGATTTGGACAGATTAGGAGAATGGGCAAAGAAGTGGCAGATGAAATACAACGTGGGCAAGTGTGAGGTCATGCACTTTGGTAGGAAGAATAGAGGCATAGACTATTTTCTAAATGGGGAGAGAATTCAGAAATCTGGAGTGCAAAGGGACTTGGGAGTCCTAGTCCAGGATTCTCTTAAGGTTAACTTGCAGGTTGAGTCGGTAGTTAGGAAGGCAAATGCAATGTTGGCACTTATTTCGAGAGGACTAGAATATAAAAGCAGGGATGTGCTGCTGAGACTTTATAAGGCTCTGGTCAGACCACGTTTAGAATATTGTGAGCAATTTTGGGCCCCGTATCTCAGGAAGGATGTGCTGGCCCTGGAGAGGGTCCAGAGGAGGTTCACGAGAACGATCTCAGGAATAAAAGGCTTAACATATGAGGAACATTTGAGGACTCTGGGTCTATACTTGATGGAGTTTAGAAGGATGAGGGGGTATCTAATTGAAACTTACCAAATACTGAAAGGTCTGGATAGAGTGGACGTAGGGAAGGTGTTTCCATTAGTAGGAGAGACTAGGACCCGAGGGCACAGCCTCAGAGTAAAGGGAAGACCTTTTAGAACAGAGATGAGGAGAAACTTCTTTAGCCAGAGAGTGGTGAATCTATGGAATTCATTGCCACAGTAGGCTGTGGAGGCCAGGTCATTGAGTGTATTTAAGACCGAGATAGATAGGTTCTTGATTGGTAAGGGAATCAAAGGTTATGGGGCGAAGGCGGGAGAATGGGGTTGAGAAACTTATCAGCCATGATTGAATGGCGGAGCAGACTCAATGGGCCGAATGGCCTAATTTCTGCTCCTATATCTTATGGTCTTATGGTCTTATTGTAACATTCCTACAATGGTGACTATGCTTTTAAAAAATACTGTTGTGATCACAAAGTGGTTTGGAATGCCTTGAAGCCATGAAAGGCATTGAAAAGACCTATTATATAAGAGAGAAGAGAAAATTGCGTCAAATAATGGACAAGCTACTTGTTCCACTCAAAAAGACTTCCATCAGCTCAAATTAAATGTTCCAATTAACTCAAAAACTTACTGAGCTCTAAAAGCTTGCTATCATAAAATAATGAGGATAGCGAGAAAGAAAAAGGCTTGCATTTCTATGGTGCCTTTCACAATGTTAGGATAGCCCAAAGCATTTTATAGCCAACGAAGGACCTTTTGAAGGGCAGACACTGTGGCTTTGCAGGAAAAACAGCAGCCAGTCTGAGCACTGCAAGATCCCACAAAGAGATAACCTGTTTTAGCCATGATGGTCAACCACTCCGATCGAGATATGAATCTGATAGAAATTGATGCTGCTTCACACTGACAGTGGAAAGCTATTCCGATTTCTCCCCAAGCATCTCATTGTCTACCATGAGGTACGATAAACTCAAAAGCAATCTCGTAGCGAAATAAATAAATTCACAGAAAAGAGTGGATTAAGAAATCCGGTGGTTTTTTTTTCTTTTCCCCAGGAGATGTCGCTGGTGAGGCCACAATTTATTGCCCATCCCTAATTGCCCTTGAGGGGAGGGAGGTGGTGGTGAGCTGCAGTCCATGTGGCGTAGGCACACCCACAATGCTGGTAGGGAGGGAGTTCAAGCATTTTGACCCACTAACAGTGGACCGATGAAAACCGGAGATGCACAAGAGGTTAGAGTTGGAGCAGCGCTGAGATTTTGAAGGGTGGGAGGAAGGTGGATGGGGTTGGGGGGTGGGGGGGGGGGGGTGGGGTGGTGGGGGGGGTGGTGGTAGAGAGAGGGGGGTGGGGGGGGTGAGACCATGGAGGGGTTTGTAAAAATGGGGGAGACTTTTTAAATTAAGGTGTTGCCAGACTGGGAGCAAAAGTAGGTCAGCCTGATTAAATCAGGTTTTCAAATTATGTTGCGAATACAAGTATGAAATGAACTTAAGTAGATCTAACAGTTCAATAGAAATAACTTTGTTCAATTAGTTAGCCTGTAAATTGGTTGGGAAAGGAGCTATTAAAATGTTTGTTCTGTTCCAGATAAAGGGATCAGACGTTTACAGATATCTACATCGCAAATTTTTGTGTTTCATTAACAAAATAACCTGGTACCTCATCTGATTAAACGACGGAAAGTATTTTATTAACCATTCGGGGACAGAAAGGCCCCACTCTCCTTGGTTGAAGGGTCCATAACCAGTGGCTTAGACTTAGGGTAAGATGTAGGAAATGGAGAAGAGATTCAAGGGGAAATTTGTTCAGCCTTGTGGGCATCTGTAGATTTGTGCCTTGTAGATGATGGGCATCTGGAACTCTCTGAAAACTACTCTGAATGGGCGGTAGAGACACAAACCTTCATCACATTTGAAAAAAACACTTGGTTATGCACTCGAAGTGCTGTAACCTACAAGGCTGTAGATCAAGAGCTGGAAAGTGGGTTTAAGATGGATGGCTACTTGTCGGCCAGCATGGATACGATGGGCTGAATGACCTCCTTCCATGCTGTAAATTTTTATGATTCGATGACTCCATGGTCACAGCGCAATGAGCAATTGCAACTACCTGGTGTGTTACTACTGCCGACTCAGACACAGAAGATATGGACTTGATATAAAATGCATACAAGTATTAGTCATCAAAAAAAAACAACTGAACAAGCAGAATGGTTAGAAATCTAAATAAGGGTACAAATAGATCGTTAAAATTATTTTTTTCCCAACTTGTAACTGACAATTTACCGCATTTTTATGTGGGGGGAGTGAAAAGGTGCAAAATTATTTGAAGGGAAAAAATGTACAGGTCCCTGAGGAAAGAGAAGGGGGGTGCAATTAATCAGCTCCTTCAAAGGCCGGACGTTAATATTTTATGATTTAAAATTCTGCTGCCCATATCCTAGCTCAGGTTAGGTCCTGAGCCAGCACTCCCTGCACTCACTGCCTTACATTGGCTCCTGGCCTGGCGATGCCTCAATTTAAACATTTTCATCCTTGTTTTCAAATATCTCCATGGCCTTGCCCCTGCCTATCTCCTCCTCCTGAAACCTTCCTACTTCTCCAAAGCTAGCCTCTTGCGCATCCCCAATTTTAAGTGGCCGTCGTATCATCGTCTGCCTGGGCCTTAAGCCCTGGAATTCTCTCATTAAACATCACCCTGCTCTCTTCCCCTTTAAGACACCCCTTCAAACCCACCTCTTCGTCACCTGACCTAATATCCCATTGTGTGACTCAGTGTCGAATTTTGTTTGATAATCGCTCTTGTGATACACCTTGGAGCATTTCACTAGTTAACTACCTAGTTAAGGGTGCTATATAAACGCAGGTTGCTGTTGGATAAGGGTTTCAGCAGTGGATGGGCTGAGGCAGAGGTGGGGGCAGGTGTTATCATGGAGGTAGTCGTGTCAGCAGCTCGGTCATGGATAGAGCATGGGGTTGAAAACGCAGTCAAGAACAAAATTCCATCGATCTCCTAGAGTCACAGGGCCATAGAGTCACTACTTCACAGAAGGAAGCGATTCAGCCCATCGAGTCCATGTCAGCCCTCCATTGGGCATCCAGTCACTCCCATTCCCCTGCTCTATCCCCGTAGACTTGCAAGTTTATTTCCCTCTTACTTCTGCCTCAGGATCAAACCCCTCATCATTAAATTAACAGTCTTCCATCTCGAAGACTGTCTGATTATTGTCTGGCTCTCTCAAAACAGGTGTCAGATGTGGCTCAGTGGATAGCACTAGGAGGTCTTGTGGCACAGTGGGTAGTGCCCCTATCTCTGAGCCAGCTGCTCTGGGTTCAAGTCTCACTCCAGGACTTGGTAGCTATGGAAGGTGTTTTCATAATGTGGCCAAACAGTGTGAGGATCAACTTGTAAATCTTTCCAATCCTTTGGCAGAGGGGGAGAGTTTTCTGGTCAGCCAGAACATTGTGGTAGCTGCAGCTCAACAAATATTCCATGATAAGTGACTCCATACACAAGCTCTTAACAGGGGCTGTACCCCGTGGCTGGTGTCCTCCTGCTGCTGAAGAGAAAGAGTAGGTAAGCACACTCCTTTCCAACTCAGAGAGTTGTAGGTCCCGGGCTGATACTGGAGTGAGAGTACTGAGGGAGTGCTGCATTGCCTGAGGTGCTGTCTTTTGGAGCAGACCTTAAGCTAATGCACCCTCTACCCTCCCAGGTGGATATGAAAGATCGCGTGGCTCTACTGGCGTTCTGTCCAATATCATCCCGCATCATTCAAAATATAGGTTATCTAATATAGGAAATAGGAATAGGCCACTTGACACTTTGAGTCTGTTCCCCCATTGACTAAGATCAAGGCTGATTTATCACCTCAACTCCCCCAACCCCCCCACCACCCCCCCCCCACACCCCCTTCCCATACTCTCCCTGTACCCCTCAATTCCTTTTGTATCCAGGAATCTATTGATCTCTGTCTTGACTATATTGAACATCCACAGTTCTCCAGGTGGAGGATTTTCATGATTCACAGCCCTCTGAGTGAAGAAATTACTCTTCATCTTAGACCTAAAGGGCCCTTTAGCCTGAGAAGCATATTTATGGCGCAGTTGGAGGCCATTCAGCCCATCCCATCTACGTGGCCAATAAAGAACTAACCAGTCTAATCCCATTTTCCAGCTCTTGGTCCGTAGCCCTGTAAGTGATGGCACCTCAAGTGTGTATCCAAGGCCGGAATTTTATGGCCCAGGCACAGAGGGGGCAGGGCTGTAAAATTTTAAACGCCATTGATTTCGGCGGGAACATAAAATCCCGCTGGCGTAAAATTCAGCCCCAGGTGTTTTTTTTTTTATAATTCAATAAGGTTTCTGCCTTATTGGCAGCGGGTTCCTATGCCACGCACCAACTACCCCCTCCACCCCAGCCACCCCCCACCCCCCCCCCCCCTTCCCCCCCACCCACCCTCTGGGTGAAAAAGTTCTCCTTCGACTTAAAGTAACTTGAATTAACTTTCCGTGGTGAGTTTAGCTTGTATCTACTGCGTAAATACAGAAACTTTGTTGCTGCTCAAGCATGTCCATGGCGAGGTAGACGGGTGGGATGCCATTTTTATGAAGATCGTGGTGGAACGAAGTGTCTTAGCCAACAACTTTTGGATATTCATACCATCATAGAATCACTCCATGTGTATAACACCAAAGGAGGCCTTTCAGCCCATTGAGTCCATGACAACTCTCTGCAAGAACAACTCAGATAGCCCCAGTCCCACGCCCACCCTTTTCCCCATAGCCCATAATTATCCAACTTCCTTTTCAGTCCATGATTGAACCTGCCTCCACCACACTCTCAGGCAGTGCATTCCAGATCCTAACTATTCCCTGTGTAAAAACGTTTTATCATCAGATTACCATTGCTTCTTCTGTCCATCACCTTATATCAGTGCCCTCTCGTTCTTAGACCATAAAACGTAGGAGCAGAAATTAGGCCATTCGGCCCATCGAGTCCGCTCCACCATTCAATCATGGCTGATAAGTTTCTCAACCCCATTCTCCCGCCTTCTCCTCGTAACCTTTGATCCCCTTACCAATCAAGAACCTACCTATCTCAGTCTTAAATACACTCAATGACCTGGCCTCCACAGCCTTCTGTGGCAATGAATTCCATAGATTCACCACTCTCTGGCTAAAGAACTTTCTCCTTATCTCTGTTCTAAAAGGTTTTCCCTTTACTCTGAGGCTGTGCCCTCGGGTCCTAGTCTCTCCTACTAATGGAAACATCTTCCCCACGTCCACTCTATCCAGGCCTTTCAGTATTCGGTAAGTTTCAATCAGATCCCCCCTCATCCTTCTAAACTCCATCGAATATAGACCCAGAGTCCTCAAACTTTCCTCATATGTTAAACCTTTCAGTCCTGGGAGCGTTCTCGTGAACCTTCTCTGGACCCTCTCCAGGGCCAGCATATCCTTCCTGAGATACGGGGCCCAAAATTGCTCACAATATTCTAAATGTGGTCTTGATCCTTTCATAAGCGGGAACAATCTCTCCCTATCTACTCTGTCCAGACCCCTCATGATTTTGAACATCTCTGTCAAATCTCATCTCAGCCTTCTCTTCTCCAAGGAAAACAGCACCAACTTCTCTAATCTAGCCATGTAACTTAAGTCCCTCGCCCCTGGAGCCATTCTCGTGAAGCTTTTCCTGCACCCTCTCCAATGCCTTCACATCCTTCCTAAAGTGTGGTGCCCAGAACTGGATGTAATACTCCAGTTCTGGCCGAACCAGTGTTTCATAAAGGTTCACTATGAGTTCCTTCCCTTTGTACTCTACTCCTCTTTTATAAAACCCAGGATCCTGCATGCCTTATTAACCACTTTCTCAACCTGCCCTGTCACCTTTTGTGTGCACCACACGATGCCTGAGAGAGAACAGTACTGGAGACTCATCATTAGAAACAGGAACGGTGAGTCAACAAGTGTCGGAGGAAGGCTGGCTACTCTTATGGATAAGTCAAATGGACCAGATGGCTCACATCCCAGGATGCTGAAAGAGGTAGGGGTAGAGATAGTGGAGATCTTCCAATCTTTCCTAGATATGGGGGCGCGGGTGTGGGGGGGGGGGTGGGGGGGGGCAGGGGCAGGGGCAGGGGCAGGGGGTGCAAGTTAATTGGAAAGTGGCAAATGTGATACAGAATCACAGGATATCAGAATTTTAACGGCACAAAAGGAGGCCATTCGGCCCATCATGTCTGCACCGGCTCTCCAAATGAGCATTATGACCTAGTACCAGTGCCCTGTCTTATTCCCGTAATCCTGCACATGGTTTCTATTCAAATAATCATCTAATGCCCTCTTGAATACCTTGGTTGAACCTGCCTCCATCACACTTCCAAGCAGTGCATTCCAGTCCTGAACCACTCGCTGTGTGAAAAAGTTTTCTCTCACCCTTATTCAAGAACAGACATTCCTAGTAACTATGGTCAGTGAGTGTAAGGTCAGAAGCGGGGATGTTGGCTGCTGATTGCACAATGTTCAGCACCATTCGCAATTCTTCAAATACTGAAGCAGTCCATGTCCAAATGCAGCAAGACCTGGACAATATCCAGGCTTGGGCTGACAAGTGACAAGTAACATTCGTGCTACATAAGTGCCAGGTAATGACCATCTTTTACAAGAAAGAATCCAACTATCATCCCTTGACATTCAATGGCATTACCATCACTGAATCCCCACAATCAACATCCTGCGGGTTACTATTGACCAGAAACTGAACTGGACTAGACATATAAATACTGTGGCTACAAGGGCAGGTCAGAGGCTGGGAATCCTGCAGCGAGTAACTCACCTCCTGACTCTCCAAAGCCTGTCCACCATCTACAAGGCACAAGTGAGGGGTATGATGGAATACTCCCCTGGATTGCCTGGGTGAGTGCAGCTCCCACAACATGCAAAATGTTTGACAACATCCAGGCCAAAGCAGCCCGCTTGATTGGCACCACATCCACAAACATTCACTCCCTCCACCACCGATGCACAGTAGCTGCAGTGTGTACCATCTACAAGATGCACTGCAGGAATTCACCAAGGCTCCTTCAACAGCACCTTCCAAACCCACGACCACTACCATCTAGAAGGACAAGGGCAGCAGATAGATGGGAACACCACCACCTGCAAGTTCCCCTCCAAGTCACTCACCATCCTGACTTGGAAATATATCGCCGTTCCTTCACTGTCACTGGGTCAAAATCCTGGAACTCCCTCCCTAACAGCACTGTGGGTGTACCCACATCACATGGACTGCAGCGGTTCAAGAAGGCAGCTCACCACCACCTTCTCGAGGGCAATTAAGGATGGGGCAATAAATGCTGGCCCAGCCAGCGAAGCCCACATCCCGGGAATGAATAAAAAAAAGCACATCAGTGGTGGATGAAGTTTGCAAAACAAAAATTAGGGTGAAAAAACAACAGGACTTCGGTGGGTGGGTGGGGGGGGGGGGGGTGGGGGGGGGGGGGGGGGGGGTGGGGGGTGTGGGTGGTGGTGGTGGTGGAGTTGGGGGGGGGAGGTGGGGGGTCGGGGGGAGGTGGTTTGAGTTTTTTAAGGAGAGCCAGCACGGATTTGTAAAAGGCAGTCTGTGTTTAATAATCTAATTGAATATTTTGAGAAGTAACAGACAAGGTTGATGAAGTGAATGCAGTGGATGCACTTTTGACAAAGTGTCACATAAAAAACTGGTTAACAAAACTGAGACTCATGGAATAGGAGACCGAGTGTCAGCTTGGGTAAAAATTCTCAAGAACAGAAAACAGTGAGTGGCGGTAAAAGGTTGTTTTTCAGATGCGAGGATGGCAGACAATGGTGTTCCTGAAGGGATATTGCTAGCATCACTGCTTTTTGATACATGTAAGTAACTTGGATATTGGAATACATGGAAGCAGAGACAATGAATGATTTCAGAAGGTAACTGAATGGGCGCTTGAGGGAAGTAAAGTTGAAAGGTTACAGGGATAAAGTGGGGAAATGAGGCTGACTGGATTCCCTATAGCAAGCCAACATGGCTCCCTTTGTGCTGTAATGATCTATGACTGCATGGCATATATACCCAGGTCCCTCTGCTTCTGTACTCTCTTTCAGTTTGCACCCTTTATTTCCTATCACCTCTCATTCTTCTACCAAATGCTATCAATTCACATGTCTCTGCATTAAATTTCATCTGCCATTTGTCCGTCCATTCCACCAGCTGTCCTCTTGAAGTCTACCACTATCCTCCTCACAGTTCACAATATTTCCAGGTTTTGCGGCATCTGCTAACATAGAAATTGTGCACTGCACCCCCAAGAGCAGGTCATGAATATAAGTCAAGAAAAGTGGTTTGTCCCAGTGCTGACTGCTGGGAAATCCCACTCTGTACCTTCCTCCAGTCTGAAAAATAACTGTTCACCACTACTCTCTCTTTCCTGTCGCTCAGCTAACTTTGAACATCTGGGTTTAACAGTGGATCTGCCCCTCAGCTGAAGTTGCTGTAACACAGACATAGAAATGCCAGCGAGAACAATCAGCCCTCATGGGAAAATGGATGGGATGTAGAGTTCGAATCCAAGACACTGACAATTCTTTAAAGTCTATGTAATAAAATCTTGTAAGGGAAGACAGTGGTATAGTGGCAATGTAACTGGCCTGGTACTCCAGAGACTCAAACTAATGCTCTGGGGACATGAGTTCAAATCCCACCACAGCAGCTGTTGGATTTTGAATTTGATTAATAAACTGCGATTGAAAAGCTAGTCTTAGTAATGGTGACCATGAAACCTTTGATGATTGTTTTAAAAACCCATCTGGTTCACTAATGTCCTTTAGGGAAGGAAATCTGCTGTTCTTACCTCGTCTGGCCTACATGTGACTCCAGACCCACAGCAAAATGTGGTTGACTCTTAACTGCCCTCTGAAGTGGTGTAGCAAGCCACTCTAATTCAAGGGCAATTAGGGAGGGGCAACAAATGCTGGCCTTGCCATCAATGCTCACATCCGATGAATAAATTAACAGGTAGGATTACACAGTGCTGGCTGATAAGGTTGGAAATCAGATGGACCAGCCCCTTGGGGTGTGTGAGGTGTCCCGTGGAGAAACCTTCTTTAAGGCCTGATGGTCAAGAACCCCCTCCAGTGCCTACTGAATAGTCACTAATACCAGATAAGGCAGGATTTCACCAATGTGCCATCACAGATGAACATAAATGTAAAATATAACGTGAGCTTGACTGAGTTTGTTAAACTGAGCTGGTTTAAGTGCCACATGTATGCAATTTTTTGTTGCCTGCTGCATTTTTTTGGGTGCTGGACAGGAAAGCGTTTGGGAGTTTTTTTATGGCAGGTATGATGAGGCAGTGTATAGGTGGAAGAGGAGGCCCTCACTGGGACCATGGCTGCAGGTAGCAGCATATTCTGCTGGTGAAGGTGGCAGCGTCTGTATAATTTTTTGACTTCATTTAGTAACTTTTTAAAAACTTCCCACAAGAAATAAAGACAGGCTGAGAGAGCAAGGGGGGGCCTTTAAATTTGAGGCCGTGACATAGCATGGCCCCCTCAGCCGCATGAAGTCCTTGCCCAGAGCCCTTGTGGAGACACCTCCCTCTCCACTAATTGGCTACCCTTCTGCTGGGCGGCCGCCAATTGGGTGTCTGGCACTTGATTCGCCAAGCCGAGATGGTGGGAGACAGGTGTGAGCGGACCATTCACTTTCCACTCCACCTCCTTCACCTAGCGAAAACTGTCAATTTGCAGCACAGAAATAGGCTATTTGACCAAGCTGACCTTGTCGGTGTTTACATTCCGCAGGAGCCTCCTCCAACGCCCCCCTCTTCATCTCACCCCATCAACGTATCCTTCTGTTCCTTTCTCTCTCGCACGTGTTCATCCAGCTTCCCCTTAAACGCATCCCCTCAACCACTCCCTGTGGCAGCGAGTTCCACATTCTCACCACTCTCTGAGTGAAGAAGTTTTCCCTGAATTCCCTATTGGGTTTATTCCTTATATTGATGATCCCTAATTTTGGGAACATAGGACATGGGAGCAGGAGTGGACCATTCAAGCCCTGGAGCCTGCTCCACCATTCAATAGATCACGGCTGATCTCCTACCTCAACTCCATTTTCTTGCACTATCTTTTCCTCTTGAAGGTTGATTCGATTGATACCTGGTGTGATGACTGTCACCTTAAGATCAGTTGAACTGAGTAGGGGTCACGTGATTTGTTCAACCAATGCGTGGTTAGCGTGAAGGAATAAATTTTAGGGAGGGGTTTCCTAGGAACAGAAGATGGCTGATTGAGACATGGTTGTAAAGAAGGCATATGGAATGCTCTCCTTCATTGGCAGAGGTATAGAATATAAAAGTGAGGATATAATGTTGGAATTGTATAAAACACTGGTGAGGCCACAACTGGAGTATTGTGTGCAGTTCTGGTCACCACATTACAGGAAGGACGTAATAGCTCTGGAGAGAGTGCAGGGGAGGTTTACAAGAATGTTGCCAGGGTTAGAAAAGTGTAGCTACGAGGAGAGATTGGATAGGTTGGGATTATTTTCCTTGGAACAAAGAAGGCTGAGAGGTGACTTGATTGAGATGCACAAAATTATGAGGGGAATAGATAGAGTGGACAGGATAAAATTGTTTCCCTTGATGGAGAATTCTAGAACCAGGGGACATAGATTCAAGATAAGTGGCAGAAGGTGTAGGGGGGGACATGAGGAAGAACTTTTTTATGCAGGGGGTAGTGGGTGTCTGGAATTCGCTGCCCAAGTTGGTGGTAGAGGCAGAAACTCTAAACTCTTCTAAAAAGTACCTGGATCTGCACCTAAAGTGCTGTAAGCTGCAGGGCTATGGGCCGGGTGCAGGAAGGTGGGATTAGAAAGGGCACCTGGGTGTCCTCAGACTGGCATAGACAAGATGGGTTGAATAGTTCTTTTTACGTGACTAAGAAGCCTCCCAGACGTGTTTCTACACCTGGAATGGGGAGTTATCTCATGAGGAAGGGTTGGACAGGTTGGTCCTGTATCCACTGGAGTTTAGAAGAATGAGAGGTGATCTTATTGAAACATATAAGATCCTACTTGACAAGGTGGATGTTGAAAGGATGTTTCCCCTGTGAGAGAGACTAGAACTAGGGGACACAGTTTAAAATTAAGGGGACTCTCTGAGTATTGTGAACCTTTGGATCTCTCTTCCCTAGAGAGTGGTGGAGGCAGGTTCAATGAATATGTTTAAGGCAGAGGTAGATAGATTCTTATCAACAAGGGGGTCAAAGGTTATTGGGGCTGGATGGAATGTGGAATCGAGATCACGGTCAGAGCAGCCATGATCTTATTGAGCAGGCTTCAGGGGCAGTTTGGGGGAGGCGGTGGCTTGTGGTATTGTCACTGGACTAGTATTTCAGAGATAAAAACAAAAAAACTGTGGATGCTGGAAATCCAAAACAAAAACAGAATTACCTGGAAAAACTCAGCAGGTCTGGCAGCATCGTCAGAGAAGAAAAGAGTTGACGTTTCGAGTCCTCATGACCCTTCGACAGAAGGGTCATGAGGACTCGAAACGTCAACTCTTTTCTTCTCCGCCGATGCTGCCAGACCTGCTGAGTTTTTCCAGGTAATTCTGTTTTTGTTTAGTATTTCAGAGACCCAGGATGTTGCTCTCAGGACCCGGGTTCCCACCGTGGTAGATGGTGAAATCTGAATTCAGTAAATATCTGGAATTAAAAGTCTGATGATGACTACGAAACCATTTCCAATTGTCGTAAAAACCCATCTGGTTCACTAATGTCCTTCAGGGAAGGAAATCTGCTGTCCTTACCTGGTCTGGCCTACATGTGACTCCAGGTCCACAGCAACATGGCTGACTCTTAAATGCCCTCTGAACAAGGGCAATTAGGAATGGGCAATAAATGTTGGCCTTGCCAGTGATGCCTACATCCCCTGAATGAATAAAACAAAATTGTATGTTTGTATGCTATCTTTAATACCTAGAAACCTATTCATCTCTGTCTAGAACATACTCAGTGATGGAGCTTACACAGCCCTCTGGGGTACAGAATTCCAAAGTTTCACCACCCTCTGAGGGAAGAAATTCCACCTCATCTCAGAACTAAATGGCCTGTCCCTTGTTCTGAAACTGTCTCCTGGTTCTAGGCACCCACCCCTAAAGCCAGGGGAATTACCTTTCCTGCATCTACCCTGTCGAGCCCTATAAGAATTTGTATGCTTCAATAAAATCACCTCTCATTCTTTGAAATTCTAGAGAATACAGGCCCAGTCACCTTAATCGCTCCTCATATGTATCCTGCCAGCCCAGGGATCAGTCTGGTGAATCTTTGTTGCACTCTTTCTCTGGCAAGTAGATCTTTCCTTAAGTAAGGAGACCAAAACTATACACAATACTCCAGGTGCGGTTTCACCTGTTCGGAGATGGGTCCTTCTACCTTGGACTCTAAGTGCGGAATTTGGTTCTTGGCCTCTGGGGGAAAAAACTTCGGAAGAGGAATGATCTTCAACTCCAGGGAGAACTGTCACAGCTGTATCAACTACTGGATCAGAAACTGAAAAGCATTGAAGATCCAAGATTTCACTGAACTTAGATGACTGTTAGGAAAAGAAAAAATGATTTCCCAATAATATTTCAGGAGGACCGTCTACTTTCAGGAGGCATAAGGAGGAGAGCCACACTTCTCTCTGTGTGAGGTTGCTCCACTCTGGGCAATGGGAAGAATTGCTGAAGATATGGAGACAGGACAGCCTCATCTTCTGTAATGAGAGGAATTTCCTGTAAGACAATTAACTCTGTAATTAGATTGCTGTAGAGGATTCTGCAGCTTCAGGAGTGCTGAAGATTCTGCAACAGCTTCTGCGATGACCTCCAGCTATGGAGAGAAGAACACTTTCAGCCGGGGCTGAAGTATGGGGCGCAATTGACTGTCACCCTAGGAAGGTACCAGCTCTCTAATAGTGTGATCCTCCATGGACTCGAACCTGGACTCAGGCCAGGCACTCTCTGTGGAAGACACTTCCTGAACAACAGGAGATAAAGTAGGGAATACGTTGGTAGATTGAGTGGACCTAAGGTTTGAATGCTGCTCAGCCACTAAAAGCATGGCAGATTCTTCTAAAAAGGCAACAGAGATGTCATAAGGTGCGCCCATCAATGGGAAAGATGGATCTTTATTTAGGACCTCAGCCTCCAAGAGATCGCTCAGCGCTGATAGGGATTGTTCCACATCACTTCCTCGGAGCAGCCAATTCAGGTGCAGCAGGTCTTCATGGGGATTGTCACCATCTGCTGCAGTGCCTTCTATAATCTTCATGTTTAGCCTGACTTCATGACTAACTGAGAGATTCATAACTTCCAGGCCTGCCCTGGATCTAGTGGATGATGGCTCTGTGAAGAAAGAAATTCACTGCTGAGTGTATAAACTTCAGCTTCTAAAGTCTGAGTTTCCACTGCTTCTAAGTAAAAGAATGAAGATTATTGCACGAAAGACAATGAGTCATTCAGTGAGCATCAGCTGGTTTCTCTCGGGTTCCTAGAAGTGTGCCAACATTACCACTCAATAAGGATGTGCATTGATTGTAAAGGACACAGCGAAAATCAACAATCTGTCACCGCTTGTAGCTAAGAGGAGCAATAATCCTGCTTGTTATTGGAAGGCCAAGGCTGTCTGGACCTTGTAACTTGATGTCTGATGGATGAAGGATCATTGGCTGAAGCCATTCGAGATTATCTGTTAATATGTTAACAGCAACTCATGTATCAATTCTAAAAGTAGTATCAAAGCCTTGAGCTTGGACAGTAGCTGACCAATAGTTTGGGTTAAGGCTGTCTACTTCCCCTAGGAACTCTATAATTTCATTTAAAACAGTAATGGGAAGATGCTGGAAAATCTCAACAGGTCTGGCAGCATCTGTTGAGAGAGAAACAGAGTTAACATTTCGAGTCTGTTCCTCTCTCCACGGATGTTGCCAGACCTGCTGAGTTTTTCCAGCAGCTTCTGTTCTTATTTCAGATTTTCAGCATCCGCAGTATTTTGCTTTTATCTTAGTGTTTAATTCACTGCCACTTCTCTTCCAGGAATGCCTACCTTGAAGGCATTCTTCTCTCTGACAGAGTGGGAGGTGGTGGTGTAGTGATAGTATTACTGGATGACTAATCCAAAGACCCAGGGTAATACACTGAGGACCTGGGTTCAAATCCCACCACAGCAGATGGTGAAATTTGAATCCAATAAAAATCTGGAATTAAAAGTCTGATGAAAACATTACTGATTGTTGTAAAAACCCATCTTGTTCACTAATCCCTTTTAGGGAAGGAAATCTGCTGTCCTTACCTGGTCTGGTCTGGCCTACATATGACAATGTGGTTGACTCTGAAATGGCCTAGCAAGCAACTCAGTTGTATCAACCCGTTAAAAGGCCATTAAAAAGGAATGAAACCAGATGGATAAATCCAACCCAGCCAATTACTGCTCTCGATCATCAGTAAAGTGATGGAAGGGGTCATCAATAGCACTTGCTTAGCATTAACCTGCTCACTGATGTTCAGTTTTGGTTCCATCAGGGTCATTTAGGTGCTGACCTCATTACAGCCTTGGTTCAAACATGGACGAAAGAGCTGAACTCCAGGGGTGAGGTGAGAGTGACTGCCCTTGACATCAAGGCCACATTTCATCGAGTGTGACATCAAGGACCCTAAAAACACTGGGGTCAATGGAAATCAGGGGGAAAACTCTTCACTGGTTGGAGTCATACCTGGCACAAAGGAAGATGGCTGTGGTTGTTGGAGGTCAATCATCTCAACTCCAGAACAAAACTGCAGGAGTTCCTCAGGGCAGTGTCTGAGGCCCAACTATCTTCAGCTGCTTCACTAATGACCTTCCTTCAATCATAATTTCAGAAGCAGGGATGTTCGCTGATGATTGCACAATGTTCAGCACTATTCATAACTCCTCAGATACTGAAGCAGCCCATGTCCAAATGCAGCAATACCTGGACAATATCCAGGTTTGGGCTGACAAGTGGCAAGTAACATTCACACCACACAAGTGTCAGGCAATGAGCTTCTCCAACAAGAGAGAATCTAGCCATCACCCCTTGATGTTCAATGGCATTACCATCACTGAATCCCCTACTATAAACATCCTGGGGGTTACCATTGACCAGAAACTGAACTGGATTATAAATAAAAATACTATGGCTACAAGAACAGGTCAGAGGCTAGGAATCCTGCAGCGAGTAACTCACCTCCTGACTCCCCAAAGCCTGTCCACCATCTACAAGGCACAAGTCACTGTCGCTGGGTGAAAATCCTGGAACTCCCTCCCTAACAGCACTGTGGGTGTACCTACACCACATGGACTGCAGCGGTTCAAGAAGGCAGCTCACCACCACCTTCTCATGGGCAATTAGGGATGGGCAATAAATGCTGGCCTAACCAGAGACACCCACATCCCATGAATGATTTTTTAAAAATTTATGCTTGTCTCTTTCACCATGTTCACTTTCGTTGCTCCCACCGATCCCCAACCTTCTATTTTGCTCCACCTGCTCCACCCACTCTTAATCAGTATAAAATCCATCACATTTCTACCTCTCTTCAGCTCTGGAGAGGAGTCTTAAGGGCTTGAAACGTTAACTCTGTCTCTCTATCCACCGATGCTCAGACCTGCTGAATTTTTCCAGCATTTTCTGAGTCTATTTCAGGTTTCCAGCCCCAGGAGTATTTTGCTTTCATCCTGTAATTTTGTCTTTGTTTTGACATTTCACTTCCGGGAAGGAATGTGTTTCATGTGTACTTTCTTGTCTTTGACTTTGATTAAAATTGCTGGACTTGCAGAAGCAATTGAAATGTCCAGTTTTGCCACACTGGAGGCGTTCAGCACCCCCTGCTGGCCAGTCTATGCTGGGTTTTCCCACCACAGTGCAAGCATCTCAAAATGGCTGCCCGAGTGGAGTTCCACCCACCCGCGTACCCCTACCCTTCATATGGCTTGGTGGGCTTTCATATGGGTGTGGCCATTGGCCGTGGGCCTACCCAATCTATGGAGTCACGTGAAGCTCAGAATCACACGAATTACAACCCCATTAAACACTCTAAGCTCAACCTACCTCACGTACTGGACCACTTGATCCAATGCCTTTGGCCTGCAGAAAGTTGGAGGGCTTTTCATCCCAGACACCCACAACTGTGCTAACGTGGGTTAGCTCTGACATTAGTCAGTCATGGGCTAGACAGGAGAGAGAGAGAGAGAGAGAGAGGTTGGAATCATGCCTAGGAGCTATGCACCTATGCTGTAATCTGTTTAGAAGTAGTATTAATAAACAAGTGTTAATCAGATACCAAAGTATGTCCCCAGTCTGTCTAAGAACAAAATCCCACACCTAAAGTCCAATATTAGCTTGTCTTTCAGCACCTGTATCTGACAGAACTGGCTAGGCAATACAGGTCAGTTACAAATGATTCAATCTATTCACCATGTCACTGCAATCGCTGGTTAAAATGTGCTAATTCAATTATTAACTTTTGCTTCGGGCTTTAAGAGTGGAATCAAAGTCCGTGGTTGACTCCTGTACACTTTGCCTTAGGAGAACATCCTCTGCTAATGGACCTGCTGCAGAAAGAAAGGAATCAATTTGAAGCTTTGGCTGCTTCTCGTGAAGGCCTGATGCTGCTCAGTACCAGAGAAAATGGCGTTTCCATATCTCCTACTGCCAGCCTCTCTGTGGGCCCCCAAGGTAGTCAAACAGGCGGGACAAGCACAGGGACTGCTCACCAGGTACGGTTATGGTTACCTCTCTCAAGCGTGCCTCCTTCACTGCTGAATTTTTTTGTTTTTAAGGTTCCCTCACTTTGAGGTTCCTTCATTAACACCAATTTTTTTTTTACACCCATGGGGCCTCCATGGCTGCCACCATGTTGTGAAATGTGTTCTTCAATCTTGGACTCTAGGTGTGGGATTTGGTTCTTAGACAGACTGTAGGCATACTGCGGTATCTGATTAACACTTTTTTATTAGCGCTATATCTAAACAATTTACAGAGTAGGCATGTAGCTCCTAGGCATGGTTCCAACCTCTCTTTCTCGAGTCTAGCCCATGACTGACTGATGCCAGTGATACATCATCATCTATGTCGTACATTAGGTATCCCATCTGTTAACCCTTTAAACAGCATCACCAAGGCTCTATACAACCGCAGGAGGACTCCGGTACTCAAACTCTCTTGCAACAATGGCCAACATACCCTTTGCCTTCCTAATTACTTGTTGCATCTGCATATTAGCTTTCAGTAACTCATGAGCAAGAACACCAGGTCCCTTTGGGCATCAACATTCCCAATCTCTCACAGCTAAGAAATCCTCTGCATTTATGTTTTCCTTACCAAAGTGGATAGTTTCGCATTTTTTCACATTATATTCCATCTGTCATGTTTTTGCCCATTCACTCAGCCTGTCTAAATCTCCTTGAAGCCTCCTTGCATCCTCCTCACAACTCACATTCCCACCAAGTTTTGTGTCATCAGCAAACTTGGAAATATTACATTTGGTCCCCACATCCAAATCATTGAAATAGATTGTGAACAGCTGGGGCCAAGGCACAGATCCTCGTTGTACCCCACTAGCCACAGCCTGCCATCTTGAGAATGATGAGCTTATTCCTTCTCCAGTTAACCAGTCGGTTAACTAATCCTCATTCCATGCCAGTATGTCACTCTCAGTCACGTGTGCTCTAGTTTTGTTTATTAACCTCTTGTGAGGGACCTTACTGAAAATCTTCTGAAAATCTAAATACAGCACATCTACTGGTTCCCCCTTGTCTATTGTGCTGGTTACATTCTCAAAAACTCTAACTTCAAATGTCAAACATGATTTTCTTTTCATAAATCAATGTTGACTCTGCCACTCTTTGCTAAGGGTGGAATGATCCCAGATTTACACTAAGTCCGGTAGTGGGGGGGGGGAAAGGATATTTTACCCGCAGGTCTCAATGGCAGCTTTTCATGCCATATTGTCCCATTCCCGCCTCATTAATAATGCATTCTCAGGGAATACACCGTTTCGATGGTGGGCGGGGTCTCATTCGTCTGTGACTCCATCACCTTTCTGCTTCATCACGCCAGATGCCATACGAATGCAGCCATGCGAACACCTCTCGGTGCTTCTAGGCAACGACTGATCCAAAGAAGACTTGGCCCTGAAAGGCAAGAGGACTGCAGCCCTCCAGTTTAATGACTCATCCCCCGAGCCTTTTGGACACGGTGGAGTCATGATGTCCTCTACCCCAGCTCTGGCCACAGAAGGGGCAGCAACCACCCAAGCTTGGGAAGCGGTGGCAACAGTGGTCAGCGCCAACACCCTACAAAAGAGAACAGCCATCCATTGCTGAAGGAGGATGAATGATCTCCTCCGTTCCGCCAGGGTAAGTCACCCTTCTCATCACTCCCAATTCACACACTCACAAACCCAACACACACCCACAGGGATCTCACTCGCTGCCAGTTCAAGGGATATCACCATTCACTCTCTCAAACACCTTCATTGTCCTCATCCTGTCCATGGGACCATTCACCACCCACACATGCCAGGCATACTTATCATCTGGCCTGGCAGGCATCCTGCTTACAGTCTCTCCATCTCTATTCATGCAGGACAAGCTGGCACACAATAAGAGGGAGAGGTTACTGACTGGTGGAGGAATGCCTGAAATCAAGGTCTTCACAGACTTTGAAAATAGAGTCATCCAGCTGGCTGGCAAGGATCTGGAGCACTGCTGGTAGTGAGGTTGGTGCTGCTCAAATATGTGAGGGTGCAGCAGTGCGACATTCATCAGGCACCCATGCTGTGAGGGATGTGTCCTCTTTCATAGGCCACTGCCTTGCACTTATTATCTCCCTTGTTTCCACAGGCACATCTGAGAAACAGTGGATGGAGTCTACAACCCAGGGCCTCCAATCAAGCCCCAAAGAAACCTCTGAAGAGGAATCTGAATGCACCTCCTTGAAGTCCCGTCACAGCGCTCACCCACACCCTCCGCCAGCAGAGAGACGCACACCTCGGTGGGACATTGCTTGAGAATACCCTCAGGATCATAACCTGGTCAGCATATCGCACTGTCTGAGCCACAGCAGGCTGTGACAGGGACTTCCCAAGTCTTTGGCACTCAGAGGACTGCTGGAGGCCAGAAATCTGCTGAGAGTCATATGGTGAACCACTGGACTCGGTCAGGTCTCAGTTGTTGGACCTGCAAAGGCAAGCTCAGGAACATCAGGAAGGGTTGGCCACTTACACTCCTCAGATTCCAAGAACCCATGGATTCTGGAAAAGTCCCAAAGGATTGGAGAATGGCCAATGTAACATCCTTATTCAAAAAGGGAGGGAGACAAAAACAGGTAACTATAGGCCAGTTAGCTTAACATCTGTCATTGGGAAAATAATGGAGTCTATTATAAAGGATGTAATAGCAGAGCATTTAGAAATACATAACCTATTCAACCAGAGTCAGCATGGCTTCATAAAGGGGAAATCATACCTAACAAATGTATTAGAATTCTTGAGGAGGTAACAAGCAGGATAGATAAAGGTGAACCGGTAGATGTAATATATTTGGATTTCCAAAAGGCATTCAATAAGGTATCACACATAAGGCTACTTAATAAGATAAGAGCCCATGGTGTTGGGGGTAGTATATTAGCATGGATAGAGGACTGGCTAACTAATAGAAGACAGAGAGTTGGGATAAGGGGGGTATTTTCAGGATGGCAACTTGTAACTAGTGGAGTGCCGCAAAGATCAGTGCTGGGGCCACAATTATTTACAATATTTATTAATGACTCAGGTGAGGGAAGTGAATGTACTATCGCCAAGTTTGCGGATGACACTAAGAGTCTACAGAGGGATAGAGACAGGTTAAGTGAGTGGGCAAAAACTTGGCAGATGGAATATAATGTGAGAAAATGTGAGGTTATGCACTTTGGCAGGAAGAATAGAGGAGCTGAATATTATTTAAATGAAGAAAGACTGAAGAAAGCTGCAGCACAGAGGGATTTGGGAATCCTTGTTCATGAAACCCAAAAAGCTAAAATACAAGTTCAGCAGGTAATAGGGAAGGCAAATGGAATGTTGGCCTTTATTTCAAAGGGGAATGGAGTGTAAAAATAGGGAAGTCTTGCTAAAACTATACAAGGCACTAGTTAGACCACACCTAGAATACTGTGAAGAGTTTGGTCCCCTTATCTAAGGAAAGATATATGTGGCATTGGAGGCAGTCCAGAGGAGGTTCACTAGGTTGATCCCGGGTATGGAGGGATTTTCTTATGAGGAGAGGTTGAGTAGGTTGGGCCTGTTCTCATTGGAGTTTAGAAGAATGAGAGGTGACCTTATTGAAACATGTGAGATTCTTAAGGTTCTTGACAGGGTAGATGCTGAGAGGTTGTTTCCCCTTGTGGGTGAGTCTAGGACCAGAGGGCATAATCTCAGAGTAAGGGGGCACCCATTTAAAACAGAGATGAGGAGGAATTTCTTCTCTCAGAGGGTAGTGAATCTGTGGAATTCTTTACCGCAGAGGGTTGTAGAGGTTGGGTCGTTAATTATATTCACGGCTGAGATAGACAGATTTTTAATCAGTAAGGGAATCAAGGGTTATGGGGAAAAGGCAGGAAAGTGGAGTTGAGGATTATTAGATCAGCCATGATCTCATTGAATGGTGGAGCAGACTCTATGGGCCAAATGGCCTACATCTGCTCCTACGTCTTATGGTCTTTTGATCTTATGCAAGGCACAATGGAGGAGTCTTCTTCAGGCTGAGGTAATAGTGCCAGCATTGCCAACGCACTGAGGTCGATACTGGTAGGATGGCAGCCACCATGGGGACCTTGGTCCAGGATGTTGCTCTTGCACTGCTGCACAGGATGAACTCTATGGCAGTTGCCATAGTTGACCTCCAACAGTGTGTACGTGAGAGGGGTGCTGGGAAGCTTGATCTCAGTCCAGCTTCCTCATCTCCTCAAGGAGTCAGCCTGAGGCCCTCGGGCACCCATAGGGAGGAGGATCAGCAGGTGCACACCTCGGGACCATCCACCCAGGTGAATCCGGGATTGTCCAGTCCAATCGAATCCCCTCTTCCTGTGACCCCAGCAGCTCCAGCTCCACAGCCAAGGAGGTTGCCACTGTCACACAGCAGGACCCCGAAAGCAGGTCAGGGCCCTTCAAGTCTCAGCCCTCCAGAGGACACCTGCTAAGGTCATCACAGACAGGACTGGTCCAGGCCCCGGAACCTCATTTTCAGCATCCCGATGGTCTGCTCCACCATGTTACAAACTGCAACATGAGCCTCATTGTACTATCGCTCTGCTGCAGTCTGAGGCCGATACACGGGTGTCATCAGCCACAGTCCCTGCGCGTAGCCCTTGTCCCCAAGGAGCCATCCCTGCAGCCTTTGTGAACCCTGGAAGACAGGAGGGATGAGACCGAGTGAGAACATAGGAGTTGTGCACATTCCCTGGAAACCATGCGCAGATCTGCAGCACTGAAAAACCTGAGATCTGGGCAAATCTAATCATTCTTGCTTACTGGCTTTCCTGGTCCTGGGCAAAATGCACAAAGTTGTGTGCCTTTGCTAAGGTGACATCCATGACCTCATGGATGCAATTATGGGTGGAGGCTTGTGATATCCCACAGAGGTCACCTGTGGAGTCCTGAAAGGAGCCACCGGTGTAGAAATTGAGCGCCGCTGTCACTTTCACAGCCACTGGCAGTGGATGTCCTCCATGTCCCTGTGGCACCAAATCCTGCAGCAAGTGGCAGATGTGACCAACCAGTTCCCTAGATACACACAGACTTCAGCGACACTGGTTCTCAGTAATCTTCAGGAATGAAAGGCAGTGTCTATAGACCCTGGGTCTAGATAGGCACCGACCAGCAATGGCTCACTGTGGCTCTGCAGCAGTATGTGCAGGAGCCCCAGCCGCTCCTTCTTCCTGAAGGTGCTGCTTCTCCCTCTGCATAGCCAGGCACCTCACTCACTCGCTTCCCCCTCATCTTCGCTCTCTATATGCCATGAGGCACACGATTAGTTCACCAGGCTCCATGCTCCTGGTGTACTCCTACTGCAGGATGAAAGAGAGAGACACGTGGGTTCGCTTGGGTGTTCTAAGAGCTTCTCTTGGTCAAGTCTGAAGGCCCCTTAATATATCCAGGAGAGTGCTGGCCATCGCTTGGATAGCCAGAGTTTATTGCGCTGCATGGCAGCCTGAAACCACACCCACCTCCGCCCCACTTCACCTGACTGATTGGCAGCTGCTTTGCCGATTGGACTACATGCTGTGCTCTCAGCTCAGGCACAGGCTTTCTCCTAACCCACTGCAAGGCTGCGCTGTTAGATTGAGCCATTGGGGAGACTGGTCCAAACCGGGATGATGATATTACCAGGGGCTGTGAGCGGCTCCACCAGTGACCGCTCCATGGCCAGCTTTAGCAAGGAGATTGTACAACGTGCCCAGTCACCCAACTGTTCTGCAGTCCACTAAAACGCACATTAGTTTGCAGTCTGTTCCCAAGGGGTGAAAATCTCTGGAGCACTTGGTGGCAATTGCATGCCCCTGCATTGCTTGTGCGGGCAGATCACTAGAGGCCCGACTCCAATCATATCAATGTGACTTCACCTGAACTGTCTCAGCTGCAGAGGAATGGTCACTTTGTCCAAGGTTTCCCTAATAAGTGGCTGCTTCCCTCCCCTCCACGCCACACGTGCTTGTGCACTACCATCAATTGCAGTGCAGCCTTTGCACTGCACCCCACCACCCCCTCCCCAAACTCACCTCAACCACAGTGCAGCCCATGTCCCGGCACCGCGCTGTCCGCCAGTCACGAGAAAGTGACTTGCCTGTGCCCTCCCCTGAATGTGCGGCGCCTCAACCCTGCAACTCAACAGACAAGACTCGTGAGCGCTGCGCAACATTACAGTGCGCCCACCTCCGAGTTCCCCTCAAAGTGCAGCCCGTCTTTTACATGCTGTTGTGAACCACGTCAGCGTGCAATCACGCCAACGTGTTCGGATGATCCAGCGGGGTGAGAGAGAGCGGTGTTGGGGGGGGTTGGTGGTGGGGAGGATGATCCCGGCGAGCTGGGCTTACATTAATACGCAGATGTACCACAATGAGATTCTTGATGTCTGACAGCAGGAAGTGTGGACCCGCCATTGATGGGCAAAGCGGACGATTGCAGACTGGTCTCACGACATCATGAAACCGATTTTTGGCCTTCTCACCCTATTGTACGCTCATGCCACCGAACATGCCCGACGCCAGCGGGCACGGAAAATTCCGAAGAAGAGTCATACGAGCTCTAGTGAACTCTTCCGAAGGGGAGTTAGCTCTGGTTCTCTCTCCATAGACGCTGTCAGACCTGCTGAGCTTTTCCAGCATTTTCTGTTTTTATTTTTTTCCAAGTGTCCATTTATCACATCCTTTATAATAGATTCTAGCATTGTCCCTGCTGCTGATGTCAGTGGTAGAGGTTTCCAGGGGACAGATCCTGCCATTTACACTGGGATCAATGGCTCACAGTTTATTGTCCTTTTTGTTGCCTGGTCTCCCAATTTGGAGAGAATGGAACGTGTCAGCCAAAGAATAGTTGATGTCAGGCTAACAGACCTGTAGTTCCTTGCTTTCTCTCTCCCCCTCTTTCTTAAATAGTGGAGTTTTTTCCACATTCCAATCTATAGGAACCATTCCAGGGTCCATAGGGACCTGGAAGAAGTTCACAAATGTATCCTTTATCTCTACAGCCGCCTCTTTCAACACTCTAGGATGTAAATCATCAGGTCCAGGGGGTTTATCAATTTTCAATGCCATTACTGATACAAGTAGAAAGATCTCTACATAATGATTTCCCAACAGTGGAAAAAAGTCAATTGCAAAATGGACAGTATTGTAGAATATAATTGTTCAAAACATCAGAAAATATACCAGAACCTCATGCAGTAAATTGGAATTAAATTTGTTCAGTCACTGTAAATCAGTGTCTCTATCTATTGTCCCTTAAGGCTTGTGAAAATAGTTGTAATCAGCTGTTCTTTGTCTGACAGACTCCCTTCTCTTCAAATCAGGAGATTAGGTGACAAAAAGAATGATCATCTGTGAGCCACTGATCCCAGTTTAAATGCCAGGTTCCCCCTGGGAACCTCTACCACAGGCACTGTGCCATACGCAAGATTGAGGCAATGCACAGTGGATAGAACACTTGCACTTGGATTAGAAGGCTTGAGTCCCAATTCAGGGAGTTGAGCAGAAGCACCTAGACTGAAACTCCCTGAGAAGGTGTGCTGCGCTCCCAGAGATGCCATCTTTTGCTTGAGGTGTTAAACCTAGACTCCTGCTCACAGGTTGCGTGCAAAAGATCTCATGGCAATATTTGGAAGAAGAGAAAGGGGAGTTATTCCCGGTGTCCTGGCCAGTATTCATCCCTCAATCAACATCACAAAAACATACTATCTGCTCATTATCACATTGCTATTTGTGGGAACTTGCTGTGTGCAAATTGTTGGCTGCGTTTCCTACGTTACAAAAGTGACTATACGTCATTGGCTAAAAAGCACTTTGAGAGATCCTGAGGAGGTGAAAGGTGCTACATGAATGCCAATCTTTCTTCCTTCCCTCCTCCTCTAAGGTGTCAGCTGCGGCTATGTTGTTTCATGCATAGGGACAGCTGTACTTCTCCGGTGTGTTCTCAGTGAGAGGCTTTATTGAATTCATCAGGAATGGCAGCCTACAGTGAGCTTGGCTCATGGCAGAGTCACATGATTACAGCAAGTCAGATGTGGCATATAGATTGATTGCATTTCAAAACACAAACATCCTGCTTTTCATATCGAACAAAAGATACAAACATCCCCTTTTCCTAGCAAACAAAGAGCACATTTGCATGCTCAAGCCTGTGTGACTGTGAGTTACCCATGTTACCCTATTGAGAGTGTTGACGGTTTGCACCCTGACTGGCTCGCCAATGCTCAGCTCTGGTAATGGTTTGGTAGTCTTGTCAAACTGAAACTTGGCTTTTTGCCATTTCACCTTGATCTTTTCACTCACACCTGTTACTACTCCTGGTTTCAGTAGCTTTGTTGCTATTGGAAGAGTAGTTTGGGTGCGGTGTGACATTAGTCTTTGGACTGGATTACTTACCATGTCTTCAGTTGGTGTGTATCTCTACGCGAGGATTGCCTTGTATATGTCTCTACTAGAGTTGCTCAATTTCTTGACTATTAATGATTTGCACTGCTGCTTCAGACCTTTCATTTAACTGGGGATAGTGCAGACATGATGTGCAGAATTTCCCAATCCTTTATGAATCCGCTGAATTCTTCACTCATGAATTAAGGGCCTTTGTCACTCATCATAATGCCTGGAATGCCCATACTGACCGAAGAGTGCTTTCAGGTATTCTACTATTTCTCCTGTCGTCATTGAAGGCAGCTGGTCTGCCTCCCAGTAGTCAGAATAGTAGTCTACAGTGACAAGATAATCAGTTTCTGCAGTGAAGATGTCTACTTCCAGTTTCATCCATGGCCTGTCTGGGATATCATGTGTCATCAACGGCTCTCTAGCTTGTTTAGTTTGGCACTCATTACAAGCATCGCAATGGCCGATGTGGTCTTTAATTTCATTACTTACTCATGTTTGGCCAGTAGAGCACTTCCTTTGCCTTTCTCAGACTCGAATCAATTCCTTGGTGTGGGTGTGCTTCAGCATCTCTCCTCTCATCTCCTTAGGGATGATGACTCTATTCCCTTTGTACAAGATGCTATCTTGGGCTGCCAATTCATCTCGGTGTGCCCAATATGCTCTTGTGACACAGGTATGCTCTTGATGCTCCCAGGCCGTCCTTTCATCATTACTTCTTGTAGTGCTTGGAGAGTTGCATTGTGTTGGGTCGTTCACTTGATTTGAGCAAGGCGATTGTCTTGTCAAATTCAATGTCTCTGCTGCTTTGATGGCTTCCAGACAATGTCTAGCTGATGCTTCACATTGAATTTTGGAAGATTTCACATTCTGTTGCAGCATCCTCAACTTTCTCCATGGGGAGCACAGCTCTTCACAGAATGTCTGCAATATATGTCTGTTTCCCTTGCTTGTATGTCACTTCCAGATGATATCGTTGCAAACATTCTTTACAGACTCTTTGGAGCAGATAGCAGCGGTTTGCTGGAAATGCTTTGAAGGGTCTTGTGGTCGGACTCCACTGATATTTTGTCTTTCCCAAGCAGGTACTGATGAAAATGCTCACAGGCAAAAACAATAACCAGGCTCTTTCTCAATCTGAACGTAGCATCATTCCATTTGCACTAATGCCCTGGATGCAAAAGTGGCGAGTTGTCCTTGCTGTGTCAGCTCTGCTCCCAGGCCTGTCTCACTGGCGTCACACTGCAAGGTGACTTCATTATTGACATCATAGCGCTTCAGCACTGGCATTGTCATCACTAGTTGTTTGATTTTATTGAACACTTGTTTCTTGCTCTGTTTCCCAATGCCACAGCACATCCTGGGCAGTGAGCGTGTGTACAGTTTCACATTATGCTGGCAAATTAGGCAAAAAGATTTTGCTAAATAGTTCACAAATCCAACAAGTCGATGCACTGCTTTCACACCTGTTGGTCGCTGCATCTCTGCCATGGCTCTCACCTTGTCAGGATCCAGGCGAAGACCTTTTGCTGTCAGTACATGACCCATGTACTTGACCTCAGGTACCTTCAGTTGCAATTTTTCCTTGGTCAGCTTCAGATTCATCTAGTGAGCTCTCTCTAGCAGTCGTATTAAATTCTGATCATGGTCAGCTATGGCTCCTTCCTTTGTGTCTCCACATTCATAGACTAGCAGATCGTCGTCTAAGCCTTCCACTCCGGGAACATCACTGCCTATCTCATGCTGTCTGAATTGATATCCTTCTGGTGCTGTGGAAATGCCAAACGGTATGTACAATCATCTGTTTCTCCTGAGTGGCGTCCAGAATGTCATTAGAAAGCTGCTTCAGTCACCAGTAACCATCCTTCACATCTAGGCTAGTGAATATCTTTGCCTTGGCAAGTTGCAACAAAATTTCTTAGATGGTTGGCATGGGGTAGTGAGATCTCTTGTGTGCTATATTTATATCCTTTGGATCTAAGCATGCTCTAAGCTTTCCTGGTTGTTTAACTACTGCCATGTCGTTAATCCATTCTGTAGGAGTTGTCCTTTTGATTACTCCCCTCTTTTCCAGCTCTTCTATCTTGTCTTTTAAGCTGGACTTGAGGGCAGCTGGAACTCTTCTCAGGGGATGCTCAATTGGTCTTACACTTCGAGATGATATTCTCCCCTTGATATTCAACAGCATTACCATCACTGAATCCCCCACTATCAACATCCTGGGGGTTACCATGACCAGAAAATGAATTGGACTAGCCATATAAATACTGTGGCCACAAGAGCAGGCCAGAGGCTAGGAATCGGGCAACGAGTAACTCACCTCCTGACTCCCCAAGAGTCTGTCCACCATCTACAAGGCACTAATCAGGAATGTGTTGGAATACTCCCCACTTGCCTGGATGAGTGTAGCTCCCACAACACTTAAGAAGCTGGACATCGTCCAGGACAAAGCAGCCTGCTTGACTGGCACCACATCCACAAACATTCACTCCCTCCGCCACCAACACACAGTAGCAGCAGAGTGTACCATCTACAAGATGCACTGTAGGAATTCACCAAGGCTCCTTCAACAGCACCTTCCAAACTTACAACCACTGGCATCTAGAAGGACAAGGACAGCAAATAAATGGGATCACCATAACCTGTATGTTCCCCTCCAGGCCACACATTACTTTGACTTGGAAATATATCGCCGTTCCTTCACTGTTGCTGGGTCAAAATCCTGGAACTCCCTCCCTACTATGGGTGTACCTACAGCACATGGACTGCAGCGGTTCAAGAAGGCAGCTCAGCACCACCTTCTCAAGAGGAATGGGCAATAAATGCTGGCCCAGCCAACGAAGCCCACATCCCGTGAATGAATTTTTAAAAAATTCTCCTGGTAGACATCCCAACCTTTTAAACCCATCTTTGTACTCCTCCAGTACCTGTTCTGCCTTTGCTGGTTTTGTGTGTGCTGTGACACATTTTAAACCTCTGTTGGCACGTTCAGGGTTACCAGTCCAAGTTTTAGACTTGCTTTAGCTGAGATGAGTGGCCGCTGCATCCCATCTATGATGCAGAACTCAAGATATTCCTTCTTGCCCAATGCATTGGGGTGTCAAGACTCATTCGTCCTCTCGATATGAGTATCGTGCCATCATATAGCCTCCATCTTACTTTCCAGGACTTCATTTTCAGGTTACCATGTTGAACTACTTCACACAGGACAGTGAAGGTCATTATGTTGCATGACGCTCCAGTGTCCATCTAACACTTCTTGTTCGCTTGATACTCTCCTTCTCGGGTCATCAATGTCACAGTCACAAACCATTTATCTCCTACAGACTTGACTGAACCAACCTGTTGCACAGTATATAGTTCTTCATCAGATTCTTCTGCAAATATCTCTCCAGTGGCCATCTGCATAGCTTGTTTTGCTTTTTTCTAGCCAAACACCTGAATGTGAAATGATACTGCTTCTTGCAGTTAAAACATTGCTTACCCCATGCTGGGAAACCCTGCTTTCCCTGACTGTAAAAGATTCCATGGCACTACTTTAAAACAGAACTGTGAAATGGGAGCCTGGTATAAGCGTTTTTTTCCTTAAGCACAATAACCCAAAAAGCAGATTATCTAACCATTATCATACTGCTGTTTGTGGGAGTTTGCTGTATGCAAATTGACTGCCTCATTTTCTACATTACAATAATAACGACACTTCTTTAGCAGCAGAAGTGTGAAGATGTGACAGGTGCTATATAACTGGCAATATTTCCTTCCTCCTCTGAGCTAAATAGATACAATGGCTCCATAAATGAACCTGTTCAATTAGTAATTGTTTCTCATTCGAAAATTGAAAATACACTTAAGTAGGAAAAATTTGCTGGGGTAATGGGGAATGCAAGCAAGGAAGTCGGACTAACTGCATAGCTCCTTCAAAAAGCTAGCATGTACACAATGGGCCGAGTGTCCTCCTTTTGTGCTATACAATTCTCTGATTCCTATCAGTAAAAATTCTGGGTGGAAGTTAGTGTTGGCAACAGCAGTCCTGCCCATTGGTTGTAGAAGCGATGGGAGAGGGCAGGGAGTGAAGGGGGAGATGATGGCAGGATAGTCTTGTCACTGGACTAGTATTCCAGAGGCCTAGGCTGATGCTTTGGGGTCATAGGTTCAATGACCACTGGTGAAATTTAATTAATAACGTTTGTCATATAAAGCTACTCCCAGTAATAGTCACCATGATACTATCATCATATTTTGATGAAAACCTATCTGGTTCAGAAGGAAATCTGCTATCCTTCTCTGGTCTGGCCTACATGTGACTCCTGACCCATAGCAGCCCCCGAGCAAACCACTCAGTCTGAGGGCAATTAGGGATGGGTAACTAATGCAGGCCTTGCCAGTGACATCCAAATCCCATGGGAGAATAAAGACAAAAACCCATTTGGCCTCACTCTGTGAGGCCTGACCCAATTACCAGGTAAGCAGGCATTTAACTGGACAGCGTAGAGCCTCGTGTCTGAAGTCCCCAGGAGGGTGGAAATCCTGCCCCCGAGGGCTGCCAGCCAATCAGAGGCCAGCAGCTCTCCAGTACCTGCAGCACCACTGGTGGCTGCTGCTGGTATTACATTAGGGCCTTCACCAGAGATCATCATTGGGACACTGAGAGAGGCGGGGTTCGGGTTATGTGTGGGGTGGTGATGGGGCTTGTGACATTTTAGAACATCAAATTCTTTGCCATAAGGAAGACAATCTTTTTACGAAAAGGAAACATTAAAGTAAAAGAAAATGAAAACGCTGGTTTGGCCTCAACTGGAGTGTTGTGTTCAATTCTGGGAACCAATCTTTCGGAAGGATGTGAAGGTATTAGAGACGGTACAGAAAAGAGAACTATGAGAATGGTTCCAGGGATGAGGAACTTAAGTTACGTGGATGGATTGGAGAAGCTGGGACTGTTCTCTTTAGAGAAAAAGTTGAGAGGAGATTTGATAAAGGTTTTCAAAATCATGAGAGGTCTGGACAGAGCAGATAGGGAGAAACTGTTCCCAGTGATGGAAGGATCCAGAACCTGAGTGCACCAATTTAAAACGATTGGAAAAAAAAACAAAGGGCGAGATGGGGAAAAGGTTCTTTCCACAGCGAGTGGTTAGGGTCTGGAATGCCCTACCTGAGAGCATGATGGAGCCAGCTTCAATTGTGGCTTTCAGAAGGGAATCCGATAAACACCAGGAGGGAAAACTTTAAAGGGTCTCAGGGAAAGGACAAAGGGAGTGGAACTAGCCACATGGTTCTTCCAACCATCATGATGGGCTGAATGGCTTCCTTTTGTGCCATAAGTGCCCAAGGTTTTACGAACTATGATTGCAGTTGGCCTTGGACGATTGCCGCGTTGAGACACACTTTCAGCGGAATCGTCCCAGATTTGCACTATTGTGCAGTAGCCCGGGGTGGGGAGAGAAACAACATTTCACCCGCCGGACGCAATAGCGACTTCTCACACCGTACCATTGCCAAACCCGCCGCGTCAATTGTGCATTACCGTAAACACGCCGTTTTGATGGCGGGCGGGCTCTCGTTCACCCACGACACCATCACCTCAACACTTCATCACGCCGAGCGCCATATTTAAAGTACAGACCACGCACTTCCAGCCCAAGACAAGATGGCCCCAAAAGGCAAAAAGATTGCAGACCCCCAATTTAGTGACACATCCCTCGAGCGCCCTTTGGACGCCATGGAGGCCCACAGTGATGTCCTCTACCCCCGCTCTGGCCACAGGATGGGCAGCAGCATCACCAGTTCAGTATGGGAGGTGATGGCAGTGATGGTCAGCACCAATGCCCTGCAAAAGAGGACAGCCACCCGGTGCTGCTACAGGATGAATCGTCCGTTCCGCAAGGGTACGTCAACCACCTCCTCACTCTCGACTCACTCAGTCACAAACCCATCTCACATCCACAGGGATCTCACACCTCAAGGGACAACACCACTAACTCTCACACACACCCTCACATCTCCCTCAGGCTCATACCCTCTGGAGCTCATGTCCTCATCCTGTCCATGTCTCCGCTCACCACACAAACATTCCCCTCAGTGCCCTGTGTCCTGCTCACACTCTCTCCATCTGTTTTCATGCAGGAGAAGCTGGCTCACATCAGCAGGGAGAGGTCCCAGACCGGGGGGGGTGGAGTGGTCCACATCAGGCCCCTCACTCACTTTGAGGAGTGAGCCATCGCGCTGACTGGTGAGGACAGGGACCGTGCCTGTGGTGACAGTGAGGTCAGCGGTGAACACCCACATGAGGATCCTGCACCACATCATCCCTCTCTCAACGCAACTGTGAGTGTCTCTCTCCTGCTTTCGACTCTGCTGCCATGCACTCATTATCTCTACTTTGGGTCACAGGGAGATCTGCCAAGTGACTGACACCCTCAGCCAGCCAGTCCCTCAGCTCCATCCACATCCTCACCTCCAGCCAAGAGGACACCTCCTCCATTGAAGAGCTGGAAATAAGCAGCCTGGAAGACCCATCACAGCGCTTACCCACACCCTCCACAAGCGCAGAGACACACACCTCAGAGGGACCTAGATCTAGAGCAGGCTCGGGTTCACAATCTGGCGGACACGTGACCCCAACAGGAGGCAGGTTCTCACAGGACTGCTGGGGAAGGGGCATCACTTTCCACCTCCCCTCCGTGACCTGCCCGCCACAGCCCTTTTCCATCAGGGGTGTCCTGGCGAACGTGCACGTTCCCTTCCTTCCTGGAATTCCCACCCCCATCCGCATTAACCCTTCCACCCCCAGGGTCCATGTCTACCTCTGAGTCCCCACCAACCACCCTCGCTGCCCCATCTACCAATACTGTTGAACTCTCACCCTCCCACCCTACCACCTCACTCTGCCCTCGGTCATTCTCACCATTCCCTCATACTACGCTCACCCTCAATTCGCTCCCCAGGAGGCAGTCACAGACTCAGGAGAGCCCTCCCTTGCACTTTACCTGAGCATCCCCCCCAATCCAGACCCATTCCCCCTTGGAACCCCTTCCCCCTTTGGAACCCCTTACCCTCTTGGTGCACTATCACCCTGGGAAATCCTTCCCTCCTGCTCCAGACTCCACCCCCACCAACTTATTCCTTGCCCCCAACCTCGACTTCCCACTCCAATTCGTCCATTCCCCCTTTCTGGCTCCTTCCTCCAGCCCTACTTCATTCTCCAGCCTTACTCCCTCCACTCACCACACTCCTTCCTCCCCCTGGAGTCCCTCCAATCACCACACTCCTTCCTGCCCCTGGACTCCCTCCACTCACCACACTCCTTCCTCCCCCTGGACTCCCTCCACTCACCACACTCCTTCCTCCCCCTGGACTCCCTCCACTCACCACACTCCTTCCTCCCCCTAGACTCCCTCCACTCACCACACTCCTTCCTCCCCCTAGACTCCCTCCACTCTCCACACTCCTTCCTCCCCCTGGACTCCCTCCACTCTCCACACTCCTTCCTCCCCCTGGGTTCCCTCCACTCTCCACACTCCTTCCTCCCCCTGGGCTCCCTCCACTCTCCACCCTCCTTCCTCCCTCTGGGCTCCCTCCACTCACCACACTCCTTCCTCCCCTTGGGTTCCCTTCTCTCTTCGCACTCCTTCCTCCCCCTGGACTCCCCCACTCTCCACACTCCTTCCTCCCCCTGGGCTCCCTCCACTCTCCACACTCCTTCCTCCCTCTGGGCTCCCTCCACTCACCACACTCCTTCCTCCCCCGGGTTCCCTTCTCTCTTCACACTCCTTCCTCCCTCTGGGCTCCCTCCACTCACCACACTCCTTCCTCCCCCGGGTTCCCTTCTCTCTTCACACTCCTTCCTCCCCCTGGACTCCCTCCACTCTCCACATTCCTGCCCCCCTCTGGACTCCTTGCCTTACACGTTCCACCTCCCCCACCCCTAACACCTACCTCCCCAGTTGCGATTTTCTCCCCCATTAACATCTCCTCCCCCCATACTCCCTCCCCCCTCAACCTTCCCCCAGACACCTTCATTCCACCCCCCCAACCCCAGCCTCACCACTTCCTGACAACTTCATTCCCACCCGCCCCCCACCCAACCTACCCCACCTCTTCCCATCCCAGTCGATCCTAGACCTTCCTCTCCTACTCCTTGGTCCATCTTTCTCTCCCAAACTCAGCTGGACCTTCCTCTCCACCCCCTCCACCATCATCTGTTGTGAGCAGACCCTCGACGGTGAGAATCCACCCAGGATGCCATCGACGTTCCTCCAGTGCGCCGCCGGTGTTGGGCTCCAGCATCTTCCGCTCCTCGGGTGACCGCGATATGAGCAAGGCCCTGGCAGGAAGCCCTGACTTCCGCAAGTCACACTTGTCAAGACGTGTTCTGCACCAGCCAACCTGGGTGGTCAATCCAGTGTGGTGGGGCGGGTGGGGGGAGGGGGAAGTGGAAGATGATTCCAGCTGGCTGGCCTTATAATGATATCCAGATGTACCACAATGAGGTTCCCGACGTCCGATGGTGGGAAACGTGGTCTGCCATTGATGGGCTGAGTTGACCATCGCCAACTGGTTTCTCGGTGCCCTAAAACCGATTTCTGGCCTCCTCGCCATATTGTCCGCTCATAGCGCCAAGCACGCCCGACGCCAGTGGGCACGGAAAATCCCGCCCCTTGGCTCTCTCTTCGAGGAAGTTGCTTGACTGTGCAGGCCTAGACTTTTCAGGTTTCATTTTAAATGTCCAGTGTTTTTTTTTGTTTGAAGTCCCTTCTTTCTCCCTTGGCACCGTTTCTGTCTGTATTTTACACCCAGCTAACTGTAATCATGTGGATTAAATGCTAATGAGAATACCCAATGGGAATGCTTTAGAGGCTTTGGCGTCTTCCACCTTAAGTTTGGCCCATATTTTCACCTCTGTTAGTTGCCTCCTCCCCATTGCAGCAATCTGCATTGCTCTCAACGTTAAAATATTGCTCCATATCGCCTGCTCTTTCCTGATAACCAGCTGCGTACTGTGGGCCAAGAACGAGTAATCAGCTATTGCCACACAACAGTTGCCATTTTCAAGGAGAGAAAATGAAATCCTAAGAGACGGCTTTTACATTTTGAGACTGAAACCCCATGTCACCAGGACATCAATAAGGAAATGACTGGAAGGCTCATTGCAATACATTAACTTGATTTGTGAGGAAGCAGCTGAACCGTTCTGCTTCATTGATTCAGCGAATGACGGTGGAAAATGAGATTTGCGAAGGTGGTTTATGAACCCAAGTCCGCAGAGGAACCTGCCTTGTACCTGCCCAGGCCGGTCTTCACTTAAGAGCCATCAAAGAGAGGAGTTTTTGATCGCACCTGTCCGCATGACACATTTTCGAAAAGAAACCCTCCCTGTAATATCGAGCGCGTGAGGCAAATGGTATCATTTGAATAGCCAAGAACCCATTTGAGTAAAACAAAAACTGTCCTAACATTAGTGGGTAGTGTAGTATCGGGATCTGACGCATATCGGTTTAAGGTGGGACTGAGCACAGTGCCACCCACACAGCGATTTAAGAAGGCACATGACCCAGACCCAGAGGTCAGTGTGATGTTGAGCAGAGATGTGTAAAAACCAAAGCATGGAGGTAGCTCCTAGCCTGTGCCCTTTACTGTACAAGTGTAAATAGTTCTAGTAGTTAGTAAAGACTTACAGTTGACATACAGAAGACTACAAAGATTTCTTTAAGATATACCGTTCGGTAACCAACACTCTCCCAGCATGGTGGCAGCAGGGGATCAAAAACTCCCAACCTCACTAACGTGCTGAAACAAGTGCTGGAAATGCTGGGAGGCTAAGAAAAATTTCAACAAAAGTTCTGACCTGGAAGGAACTCCCGACAGAAGCCGAAGGCACAGAGAAAAATCACCAGAGAATTGCTCCAGAGAAAAGGCCTGGAAGTTGAAGGCAGAGACTTTTATTGCAGCAGGAGCTCCACTGAATCTCCCTCGGCACATGAGCAAGACCCATGGGTCAGTGTGGCATTAAGCAGAGACTTGTAAAGACCTAGGCATGGAGATAGCTCCTAGCTTGTACCCTTTACTGTACATGCGTAAATAGCTCTAGTAGTTAATAAAGACTTACAGTTAACCTCCAGAAGACTGCAAGATGTACCACTCTGTAACCAACACCCTCCTGATAGGTAGCACACATGCGCCTGAGTCAGATGGTTGTGGGCTCATAGTCCTGCTCAAGAGATATGAGCACAAAATCCTGACTGATGCTCCTGCAGCAACATCAAGGAAGTGTTGCCCAGACAGAGGTGCCATCCTTTGGATGAGATGTTAATTTGCCTGCCTTCTCGGCTGGAGGTGGATGACCCCAGGGCACTGTTTGAAGAAGAGCAGTTCATTTCTCATGTCCCTTAGTCAACATTGCGAAGGCAAATAAGCTGGCTTTTATCACATCGCTGTTTGGGAGAGCTTGCCGTGGGCAAAATAGCTGCTGTATTTCCTACACTGCAACAGTGACTACACCTCAGAAGTATGCCATTGGCTGTAAAATGTTTTGGGGCACCCCTGAGGTAGTGAAAGTCCCTATATAAATGCAAGTCACTCTTTCTTGAATTCAGCATAGCAAGATTTGGAAGACAGCACTTTGACCTGGAATTATTCTGTAAAATTCTTTACAATGCAGTCCAATTTGGATTCATCGTTGGGACCAATTTTAGAGTCAGTTAAATCTATGGGAAGTTATCATCGATGTTGTCAACAATGTTCCTTCATTCTTGGAAGACCTCTTTTCAAGAAAAAAGCACAGAGATATTTGGATTTTTTTTATTAGGTATCACCACTGTAAATTTTCTTGGGGGATGGGTTCCAAAACCAGCTCCCATACCTTCACACATCTGTCTGGATTTCCACTCATTTTACACCAATGTTAAGCCGATAGACAAGATAAACTGCCGCCAAATTTGCGGCACACATCTGTTTCCTCTATTTCTTCAATCCTAGCCTGCTAAACACCCAGAAGATAGGCCTCAGCTGGGGTTTGCATCTGCATTAATTATGGTTTTATTTAGTGTGTAACGTAACTTTAAGAATAATACTTGTTAAGGAAGATCACATGATCTGTAGCAACCACTAGGAGAGTAGCGCGGGCTACCTCATCTGTCAGCGTGGAGATAGAGTTGGATTTGAAAGCACGCGTGTAGTTGCTGCTGAGTATACTGTAAATAAACTTAATGCTTCCACCCAAGTAGTGTCGGTAGATCAACTCTACCAACAATAGTAGCAACTCGGCCACCCTTACAACAGTGTCCAGCTCCTGGCATCACATCTTAGTAAGGATGTCAAGACCTTGGTGAAGGTGCAGAGGAGGTGAACAAGGACAAAATACTGTGGATGTCGGAAGGCTGAAATAAAGACAGAAAATGCCGGAAGTACTCAGCAGGTCCAGCAGCGTCAGTGAAAAGAGGATGTCTCGACTCACTGGGGATAGTGCGCTGTAATATCAAACCCCACTGTTCCCCGAGACCCAACAATTGAGAAAAGTTTGACCAAGCCACCAGATTTCCCCAATTCTACCTAACTGCTTAATTTAGGTTAACAAAATACAAGCACCAGGTTTGTAAACTTAATAAGTAAATAGCTGTTTCTTGAACAAATTGCCTTTAACTTGTGACAATAGAAAGAAATATGAACTGCTAACTTCTAACTCAATAACTTAAACTCTACCCCTTCTTAAACCCCGATACACAAACACACACACACACACACACACACAATAAGACACACAAAACATTGATTTTAAGGGTGAGATAAAACAGTTCAATAGTACTGTTGTGGTGCCTGATGAACGGACCACAGGAGACTCAGGTACAGGTTACGATCGTTTATTCAAGCAATTGCAAGGAAGGCGCCATCTCAATGCAGCTTGAGACAGTACTCTGCTAAACTACAAGTGTTCATCATATTTATACATTATTGGTCATGTGCAAGAACAGTTTCCAGATTCTGATCTTGTCAACATATAAGTTTACATTAAACTTACAAGTCTGATGTCCCTGTATTGTTCTCACCCAGTCAGAGAGACCCTCCCTCATACCTAAACTAAGACAAGACCATCTGTTCTTTCCCTATCTGCTGTAAACAGGCTCAATCTTAGTTGTTTTCCAACCTAAGGCTCCAGTCTGACTCCCAAAACTCCCAATCTATCATATTTACATTCTTCTTCATCCAGTATGGCCTTGCTAATGCTCGCAAGCCCTGAGAATATGCAAGGTTCAGCATTCTCTCTGTCACAGCCTGAACTTTAACTGTTAACTACTTAGCAATTGTGGTTTAGCATGCTGGGATATTTTAAGTCACGTCCCTTGACCATTACTGCATTCCTTTATTTCCCCCTAACTGTACCAATCTGGAGTGCAGGATTGGATGGGTTGATTTTGATTGATGTCTTCCAAATTCCTTGCTGCTTCTTGTTGATGACACAAGATGGTCTCTGAGCATTTTCAGTCTGTATTGCTTTTCAGTGTCTCTACCGGTGATTTTTCCCCTTTCCCTCTTGACAGGGCTTTTCAGAGAAAGCGGGTTACAAAGATATGAAGAATAGCCAGCTAGCTATTATGGCAGAAATGCTGGGGAGTCTTACAAACACAGGAGAGAGAGGTTTCAGGTCTTCCCTCTTTACAGGCTATGGGCTATTCTGCCTGCACTGTTAACCACAAAAAACCCTGGTCACTTGGTCAGGAGCCAATTAAAATGCTGTCATTAGGCAGTTCCCCCTTGTCCAGAACTCTTTTCTGGCACCATCCTGTTCTCTTATGGCATCTATGTTCCAGCATAGCAACATTGTAGATATTCCTCATCCTGTTCCAGTCAACATGTCTTTCAACTGCAGGCATGGTAGTTTTTTAAAACCACAGTCCAACTTTAAAGCCACAGTCCAAGAAAAATAAAAAATAGGTTATTTACAAGGAACAGGGTTAACGGTTTAGGGTGATGGTGCTGAAGAGATGTCATCAACCTGAAATGCTGGGTGGAAATTAAGGGAGTCTGCTGTAGCAGGCATGATGGCGGGAGAGTCAGGAGAATCAGGTGGGAGTACCCAGGTCTGATTCCTGGTGTTGGAAAAAATGTCCCGCATTTAGTGAGTGGGGGAAAAGGGGTCCCAGGAAGCCCGTGCATTGGGATCCAGCAACAATCCCTGGTGAAGGCCAGAATACAAACTGGCAGCAGCCACTGCTCCCGGTGGCGCTACAGTACTGGAGAGCCTCTGGCCCCTGATTGGCCAGTAGCTCTTGGAGGCAGGATTTCTGCCCTCGTGGGGCCTTATTCAAGTGGGAGCCCCAATGTTTTCCAGGGCTGGTTAGATATCACTAAAAACAGAACCATGTTGCTGAAGCTTTTCATCATGTACTCATCAGGCCAAACACAAGAATGCCAAATTTCAAACGATCACAAAAATTTATACCATAGAAGAAAAGGGTGCTGATTGGTTGTCAAGTCAATTTTAATTGGCCGAGGCATTGCCATTGAGAAATAAACAGGAACTATAGGCTTCCCAAGCTCCTAGGTGATTCAAAAAAGATGCAAGGCTTGAACATATTCCTTTTGTTTGCAGAGAACAGGACCCTGTGCATGAACCTGTGTTGCTCCTAGCAAGTGTAAATGAGCCGCATTACGAGTTCAACTAATTATCTTAAACTTGTTGTTAGTGTAGCTATTAGCGCACTCAGGATTGTTCAGCAGGTGCTGCCCAATTGTGGAATCACATCCCTGCCTATTAGGAACAGCTTAAGGGACATGCTGTTTGATTCAGTCAGCCAATCACTGGGCCGTACTGCCTATGTACCTGGCATTGCACCTGCATTGAAATTCATACATGACATTGCTCAATTGTGCTGTAGGCACAATATGTCTTTTTGGACTGACAGCACCATTCTGTTAGTGGAAAATACCATGCACCTAGACACCACAGAATAACAGTGTGAAAAGTCTTGCTCAAACTGCTGTTCACATTTTTGAGATATTTTGCCTTTCCAGGGTAATTTGAGGAAGACTTTTCAGGTCCAAAGGCATTGACCTTTGGTCCATTTGCGAGATACACAATGAACAAGGATCTGGTTGCCCCTTATCTGCAACCTTGTAAACAGGACCCAAGCCAGTTGTTCACCTTACAGGATAGACACAGAATTAGGCTGCATCAAAGCTATCCTGTGCAACAATGCGTATGCAGGTCAAATCTTTGTGTGTCCGCTTTTTTCACTTCAAATTTCAAGTTTCTCTTTCAAACCATTGTCAGTCATGACAGAGACAATAATAATCTGTTGGGCTACATGGGTTGTTTCTGTATTGATCATACTTTGTATGACTTTACAGTTGGTGAGCTGTGGTGGTGTCCATTTGACCCCTCCACAGTTCATCGATGGAACACAATCCCTTCCACAGTTCATCAGTGGATCACAGTCCCCTCCACAGTTCATTAGTGGATCACAGTCCACTCCACAGTTCATTAGTGGATCACAGTCCTCTCCACAGTTCATCAATGGATCACAATTCCATCCGCAGTTCATCAGTGGATCACAGTCCCCTCCACAGTTCATCGGTGGATCACAGTTCATCGGTGGATCACAGTCCCCTCCATTGTTCATTAGTGGATCAAAATCCCATCCGCAGTTCATCAGTGGATCGCAGTCCCCTGCACACTTGATCAATGGATCACAGCCTCCTCCACACTTCATCAGTGGATCACGGTCCAATCCACAGTTCATCAATGGATCACAGTGCCCTCCACAGTTCATCAGTGGATCACAATCCCCTCCACAGTTCATTAGTGGATCACAATTCCATCCGCAGTTCATCAGTGGATCACAGTCCCCTGCACAGTTGATCAATGGATCACAGCCTCCTCCACAGTTCATCAGTGGATCACAGTGCCCTCCACAGTTCATCATTAGATTACAGTCCCCTCCACAGTTGATCAATGGATCACAGTCCCCTCCACAGTTCATCAGTGGATCACGGTCCAATCCACAGCTCATCAGTGGATCACATTCCCCTCCACAGTTGATCAATGGATCACAGTCCCCTTCAAAGTTCATCAGTGGATCACAGTCCCCTCCACAGTTCATCAATGGATCACAGCCCCCCCACACAATTCATCAGCAGATCACAGCCCTATTGTGTAGAAACGTTGGATTCAGTTTAACCTTCAATATTAAGGCAATTGGCAAAGGGGCCAGAAGTGAGATGAGGTGATTTTTTTTTTAAACACAGCGAGTTGTTGGGCCAGAGTCTCCGAAGAGCAGCATTCACCACTCGGACTGCCACTGTGACCCTCTTTCCCCTCACTTAGCCAGGGGCTGCTTGTGCCTCACCTGAACACCTTTCTCAAGCCTGGTGAGAAAAGTGGGTTCCTGAGGCCTTCAGCAAGGTCAAGGGAAACGACGGCAAGCCCTCTTTTCACCGCATGAGTAACCGTAAAGCAGGTCAGTTTAAAGGTCCCAGTCACCTTGAGAAGCCAGGGAGAAGGTAAGTGTGAAAGGCAAGTGGGTAGGATGGGCAGGAGGGGAAGGGGGAGTAGGAAGGGGGGAGGGGAGTAGGATGAATCAAGGGTGAGGATGCAGTGAGGAGGGGCATAGGGAGGGGTGTAGGATGAGTCGGGGGTTTGGGAGGGTGGTAGGTTGGGAAAGACGTGTAGGATGGGTGGGGGGGTGATGGTGGGTAGAATGGGCCAGGGAGGGTCAAGTGGTCAGCCTTAGTGGAGGTGTCAGATGGTCAGTTGGGGGGAGGGGGCGTGTGAGTTGGATGGTCAGTTGGGGTGTCAGGAGGGTAGTTGGGGGATAGTCATGTGGTAGGGAGAGTAGTCAGGGGTTGGGGGATAGTCGAGGTGTCGGGAGGGTAATTGTGTGATTGGTAGGGGTAGCCAGAGGAGGAGGAGGAGTAATTGGGATGTTGGAAGGGTAGTTGAATGAGTGGTAGGGGTAGCCAGGGTGGGGGGTGGGGGGGGGCAGTGAGTTGTGGGGTGGTTAGTTGGGGCTTCCATTTTGGGTTTGGCAAGGTGGGTGGTCAGTACCGTAGTTACCCAGGAGTTCGAGGTGGTTTTAATTCTTACCTTCCCTAGGTAACTATTCTGCGAAGAGAGTCGGAACCATCCAAAGTCTCCAATTTAACTCAGAGTATCTGGTGCTTCCTGGTGCAGGGTAGATGCCCATCAGGAGTTTGAATTTCCCAAGCAATTCCCATAATTCCCATGCAGTGCTTGCATGGGGACTTCGGCGGGCGAGGGTGGTGGGGGGCGGGGGGGGTGTGTGGGGGGGAGGGTCCGAGGGGTGTAGTTGCCGGGACATGACCCTCCGGCGATTGGATGTTCTGGGCCGTTATGCTTTTGGAAGCATTGTCGGAAAGAGCAGTGCAAGGTTCTGGAGTTCTACGGGCGGGATTTTCCAACTCCCCTCTGCCGCCAGGAACGTCCGGTCACCGCCGGCAGCCAATGGACTTTTTGGCTGGGCTACCAAACCTGCCAAGGTGGACCCCACCAAGATGCGGTGGGGAAATCCCGGCCAACATTCCCAGCTCTCCACGAACGCAATATTCAAATAACGCAGGTACTAATCCACTTCACTTCATAATTCACCCGACTGATTGCTTAGTTCTATAAAACAATCAATATAGTTGCAATATGGGTCTCCTTCTAGAGATTTATTTGAATGAACATTTCCACAACAGATTAATTTCACCCTACACTTGCACCATTACTTTGTGAGATAAATGAATCGTTGTCACCGACAAATTCGCAATAAAGGACAATCTCTCATTCATTATTGTTTAATTGAATAGCATCTCTCGTTGATCACTGAAAATGTATTGTGAATTCAGGTCAGTTCCAATAATATTATGCATCACGGTGTATCCCTGCAAGGGTGGCTGGGGAGGGGAGGACTAAAAATCATTTCAACTCCCTGTGAAAGTAAAGGGAATAAGAATGTAATGCACAATTGGAGAGATTAGAATAGTAAACAGCACAAGGGATCCGCTTCATAAATATGCAGTAAAACTAACTGTTAGCCTGTGAGAGTTCGAGCAGAATATTGTTACTTTTTCTGCTAATTTATGGCAATTATACCAATTCTGTGTCACCGTCACACTGCGATAAACAGAAGAATCAAATCTTATTCGTTAGCTTAACCCAGAGGCACTTGTGAACCTAACTGAGGGCATAGTGATCAGTCATTAAATCTCCCACCCAGGCATTTCCACACAAAAAATCAACAGCAACTCCCAAACTACTGCAAGGCAGTTCAAACCATGTTAGGTTACAGTAGGTCTGCCTGCAGCTCACAATGAAAGCAGCCGTTCTTACAGCAGTGGTTGTTGGTGCATTGGTTTCTGCTTAAAAAGGAACCAAGAAGATGCTCACGAAACAGAATTTACAGGAAAGAAAGAAGCTACATTAGTATGGCACCTTTCACCACCCCAGGCCGTCTCAAAGAGCTTTACAGCCAATGAAATACTTTTGAAAGGTGGTCACTTTTGCAATGTAGGAAACGCAGCTGCCAGTTTGCGCACAGCAAGCTCCCACAAACTGCTACGAAATAAAGGACCAGGCTTCACCTGCTTAACTTGTTGGTTGAGGGATAAGCATTGGCCCAAACTCCGAGGAGAACTCCCCTGCTCTTTTCTGGGGTCTTTTCCGCCGACCTGCGAGGGCCTCAGTTTAACGGCTCGTCCGAGAGGCAGCACCTCCAACAGAGCAGCCCTCCCTCGGTACTGCCCTGGGGGCGGTGGGGGGGAGGGGGGGGCGGGGGGTGGGTGTCAGCCTAGATTTTGTGCTCACGTCTCTGGGATGGGGGGGTTGAGCTCATAACCGACAGGCTCAGGGAGTCCTGCTTTGACACGAGTGACCTGACTCATTTACGATCGAAATGGAGCATATCAGAACTCAAGACGTGTGGGGCTGCTGAATGGAGAAACGTTTGTTACAACGCTGGGGAATTTATTGGCAAAAACACTGCGGATGCTGGAAATCTAAGCCGGTACACAGACTCGAAACGTTAAACTCCGTCTTTCTCTCCGCAGACGCTGTGAGACCGGCTGTGTTTTTCCAGCATTGTTTGTTTTTGCCTCTGGGGATTTCCTGGTTTTATTGCCAACCCCCACTAAAGACAACAACTCTCCTACATCTGGGTGGGAAAGCGTCTGCGGATTGACCTTCCCAGGACAAACAATGGCCAGAATTTTACCTACGGCATGCGTGAGCGGGATGAGGTTCCCTAAAGCTGTTACGAATGAAATAAAAACTTTCCTCTGAAATTAAAAGCCGGTCAGTTTCATTGAATATTTTTCTTTTACCGTATTTGTTCATATCTTTTCCAAAAAAGCGCTTCAGTCTCCCTGAGGCGGCTCTGTGTGCCTCTGGGAGGTCGAAGGGCTCTTTCGCGTGGATGCACAAACTGCGCGCCAGTTCCACTCTCCCTCCTCCCCCTCCTCCCACTCCCCCTCCCCCGCACAGGTAGCGCTCTATCGCTCGCCATCCACGCAGGGCAGGCCTTAATTGGCGGAGGCAATCGCGGGCGGCAGTCAGCTCCCCGACCACCCCCACCCCCGCCCCCACCTTGCCCGCCCGACGCTGGGAAAATTTTCAGGGCCAATGTTTTACTAGGTCATGCATTGTTAAGGATTATACTCTGCAACCCCTTTGGATTAAACTGGGCAGATGCTGTTGGGATTATTTTAATTGATTCATACAATTTAGTTTTTATTCATTCACGAGATGTCGGCATTGGTGGCTGGGCCCAGCATTTATTGCCCATCCCTAGTTGCCCCTTGAGAAGGAGGCAGTGACCTTCCTTCCCGAATCCTGTGGTGTACACCCACAGTGCTGTTAGGGAGGGAGTTCCAGGATTTTGTCCGTGTGGTGTAGGTACACCCACAGTGCTGTTAGGGAGGGAGTTCCAGGATTTTGTCCGTGTGGTGTAGGTACACCCACGGCGCAGTTAGGGAGGGAGTTCCAGGATTTTGTCCATGTGGTGTAGGTACACCCACAGTGCTGTTAGGGAGGGAGTTCCAGGATTTTGTCCGTGTGGTGTAGGTACACCCACAGCGCTGTTAGGGAGGGAGTTCCAGGATTTTGTTCGTGTGGTGTAGGTACACCCACGGCGCTGTTAGGGAGGGAGTTCCAGGATTTTGTCCGTGTGGTGTAGGTACACCCACAGTGCTGTTAGGGAGGGAGTTCCAGGACTTTGACCCAGCCACAGTGAAGGAACGGCCGATATATTTCCAAGTCAGGATGGTGAGTGACTTGGAGAGGAACTTCCAGGTGGTGATGTTTCCATGCGTCTGCTGCCCTTGTCCTTCTAGATGGTAGTGGTCGTGGGTTTGGAAGTTGCTGTCTAAGGAGCTTTGGTGAGTTCCTGCACACTGCACCTTGTAGATGGTACACACTGCTGCTACTGTGCATCGGTGGTGGAGGGAGTGAATGTTTGTGGATGGGGTGCCAATCAAGCGGGGCTGCTTTGTCCTGGATGGTGTCAAGCTTCTTGAGTGTTGTGGGAGCTGCGTTCATCCAGGCAAGTGGGGAGTATTCCATCACACTCCTGACTTGTGCCTGGTAGATGGTGGACAGGCTTTGGGGAGTCAGGAGGTGAGTTTCTCACTGCAGGATTTCTAGCCCTTGACCTGCTTTTGTAACCACAGTATTTATATGGCTAGTCCAGTTCAGCTTCTGGTGAATAGTAACCCCCAGGATGTTGACAGTGGGGGATTCCATTAAATGTCAAGGAGCGACGGTTGGGTTCTCTCTTGTTGGAGATGGTCATTGCCTGGCACTTATGTGGTGTGAATGTTTCTTGCCACTTGTCAGCCCAAGCCTGGATATTGTCCAGGTCTTGCTGCATTTGGACATGGACTGCTTCAGTATCTGAGGAGTCGCGAATGGTGCTGAACATTGTGCAATCATCAGCGAACATCCCCACTTCTGAACTTATGATGGAAGGAAGATCATTGATGAGACAGCTGGGTTGCTGTAATAGCGCAGATACACCTCACTCTCCAACCACTGAGAAAAGAAATAACTTGCATTCCTATTGTGCCTCTCGCAACCTCAGGACGTCTCAAAGTACTTTATAACCAACAAAGTGCTTTTGAAGCATGCTGTCTGTTTTAGTGTAGGAAACACAGCAGCCAATTTATGCACAGGAAGCTCTCACAAACAGCAATAAAATAAATGACCGCATAACCTGGGGTTTTGGTGCAGAAGCAGAATGCTGCAAATGCTGGAGATCTGAAATAGAAGAGAAAATGCTGGGAATAATCAGCAGGTCAAACAGCATCTGAGGGAGAGACAGGAGCAGGAGGGAACAAACCTGCTCTAACCAGGTCACATCCTAGCTGGACTAACATGGGGTCAACCAGAGCAACCAGAAACCAACCAGAAAGCTTTCCTACCGCCCCCACAACACCAACTCCCCCACCCCTCAATTTTGTCAGCCAACCGTAGGCTATGTCTGGTTGTGAACTACAGGGAGCTTCAACCGAGGTCAAGAATGACCCCTGCCCCAATAGGGCCAAACTTGGATCCTGATGTGTCCCTCCCCGTCTGATTTCAATGTGAGTTTTGGGCAGCTGAACAATTATCAGCCTCGCACCCACGGGAAAGGGACTGGTGTATAATCTGGAATATCTCACCGGCTGGAGTAATACCCATTCCCAAAATGAGAATCCATATCTGCAGGTTCATTGCCATTTCTGATTGCTTTTTGTGCACAATGATATTACACAGGCGACATGACCATACATGGAGATTTTCCATGTTTTGAACCGTACACAAAGGCACAAGAAATAGTGAGCAATGTGACTGAGGCGGCGTTGGCCTGAATCCACCATAACTGGTGCAAGATCTCTGCATGGCCAATCCCGAGGTTGATGCAGCATTTTTCCTTCCAGCCCTATGAAACGGCCTTCCAGCTCATTGACACCGGCTTCACGGCATTGGGATTGAAACCAGCCCGTGGCCAACACTGATGTCAACTGTTACTGAACGCTGGCCAATACAGAGAGTCGGGACAAGACTGATGGAGAGGAAGAGGTGAAGGTGGAGGAGGTGGAGAGGAAGAGGAGGGTATGGAGGTGGCAGGGAGGAAGTGGACGAGGTGGAGGTGGGTGAGTCTCCAGTGCTTGGAAACATGTCGCCTTGATGAGGCTGCTACACCTGGGCATCCTCACCCACTCTCTCTCCCTCACACACTCACCCTCAATCACTACCTGCACTTACCCTCACTCTCGCGATCACCTTCACTCACTCACCTCTCACTCGCCCATCCTCGCTCATCCGTCCAACTCTTAATTAACCCTCACTCACAACTCACCTCACTCATTCAGCCCTCACACACTCACCCATTACTCAGGCACCCCTCACATGCCCCCTCACTGACACTCACCCCACACACACTCAACCCACACTCAATGTTAATTCACACTCACTCACTCAGCCTCACTCACACTCATTCACTCCAGGGTGCGATCAAACGGAGGCCTGAGGCCTAGCAGCGTCCTAAAGTGCATGAGTTACAAACTGAGTATAAGTAAATGCTTGTGAAGGGCAGTTAATGTCTGCAGAACTAACAAGCTGTCAAGTTTTTTAAGTAGCCTGCCTTTTAAAAATGGGGGAGAAAACTCTGCCTGTCTTTGTGAGTTGAAAACAAATATGTGCTATCAGTTTTAATAGCTGTTTTTTGACATACTCCTAAGTCCTATCATTACAGCATTATTGCTGCTTGACTGGTTCCACAACCTATCATTTGTGGGGTGGGGGGGGGGCGGAGGGATGCTGTAATCTCACAGTATGATTGACAGCTCTAAGAGGACACTAAAGGATTAGCTGTCTTTAATGTGAGGTTATGAATACAATTTTTTTAAATATTAGAAGTTAAGTACTTGAGAGGATATAAATATATTGAATGGGCTTCAATGAATGGCAATCTTCTTTTACATGGTGAACTCCAACAGATATTTAGATCTTTACTTTATTTCATCTCAGCATGGCTCCTGAGGTCTGCCCATGGCAGACACTGGGTGAGTTGGCATGCATGGTGTAAGGGCAAAGGGTGCTGGTTGGGGTCATGAGTTGGCAATAAGTTGGCATAGGGGCTAAAAGGGGCCATGGGAGTGGATATGGGTAATGGGTTGGCAGGAGTTGGCATGTATGGGCACGGGGAGTGGGTGGGGAGGGTTATGGGGTGTGAGGGATGGGGGCTAGAGGCCTAATGCCTAACAAAACAACTGGGACATGGTCCAAGGGAACTGAGATGGATCTTTAATCTAGCCTGCCTCAGCTCTTGGCAGCCCCTGTGGTAGCCTCCAATCCGGCGGCAACGGGCCCAACTCCACCCCACGCTGCGCCCTGGAACGAAAATGGCGCTGTTCAGGGCAGCTCTTCCCCCGAGGCAGGTGCTGCGAGCTGGGAGAATTCCCACCCACCTTGAAAGCAAAAATCCAGGCCTCTGCCTCTATACTTTGATCTATTCCAACTCCCATCCCTACTATATTTGCAACAATTATTCTTACAATATAGCAGCCAGGGAAAATGTATGAGACGGAGGGAGAACATTCAGCTCAACGTGCTCATGCCAGTGAATCAAGAGCAATGAAGGTCAATGAATATGCTTCCCTGGATCCACAGTAAGGCTGGAATGGAAGGTGAAAGGTCTTTCCATTTTTTTAAGCTTAATTTGTTGCACAGGATCAATGAGGAGGCAGCCCATCGATGAAACAACTGGAAGCAGTCTCAGAGCTAACAAGACTTATAGTGTATTCCTGAGCACCGCTCTTAAACAAACTGACTTAATTCATATTACTGACAGTGCAATCGTTATTGTAATAATATGCACTATGAATTCTTCTGTAATTTACTGTAGTAAGGTTAACGAAAATGCCTATATGCCAATGTTATTTTAATGATATACTACAACAATAACTCATATTAATGCAGCGTTTTTAACATTGTGAAACATCCCAAAGCGCTTCACAGGAGAGTTATCACACAAAGTTTGACACCGAGGCACATAAGGAAATATTAAGACCAAAAGCTTAGTCAAAGAGGTAAATTTTAAGAAGCCTCTTAACGAGGAAAGTGAGGTAGAGAGGCAAAGTGGTTTGGGGCGGGAGTTCCAGAGCCTGGGGCCCAGACAACTGAAAGCCGCCAATGGTGGAGCAATTAATAATGGGGATGCCCGAGAGGCCAGAATAGGAGGAACGCAGAGATTATATGTGGAGCTGAAGGAGGTTACAGAGAAAGGAAGGGAATGAATCCATGGAGGGATTTGAAAACAAAGACGAGGATTTTAAAATCGAGGTTACGATGGACCCGCAGCAGGATGTGATGCCAGTTAAGTTATGGCAGCCGGGTTTTGGACAAACTCTAGTGCATGGAGGGCAAGGAGAGCATTGCAACAGTCAAGTCTGTCATATAAGGGGTTAATTCTGACTGTGTAATACGCTAATCTAACACTGTGTACATCATCACAGGAAGTGATGCAACATCACATGGTTTGCTCTCTCTTGCAGCCTCATGTAAGATGTAGCCAGCACTATAAGATATTTCAATAAAGCTCCTGTTTTCCATACCTCTGCTGGCTTAGTAAATATCCTGTCTTTGTCTAACAATACTAAGAATATTATATGGTGGCAGCGAGTGAAAGAGCAGTTATGGAAAAGTCTCTGCCTATACCGGGAAGCTTTGAAAAAGTCATAGACCCCAACAAAGCAGAAGTATGGCTGAACTGGCACTGGAAATTTTCTAGATATTGAACCGCGTTGGGCTCACAACAATGGCAATGGGTGTCTGTGAGGAGACAAGGTGTTGATGAGGAAAAGCCATGTACGAAGAAGTAATCAAAGCACTTGTTACATGAGAAAGAATACCACTGTCGACTGGGTTAAATTTAACAAACTTGCCCAAGGGGAAAGTATTGATGCATTTAAACATGACCTGAATAGAGAAATTTGGTAATGGCACCTTAAATGATGAGCTGATCCGAGAGAATCATCTATGTGCAGCAGCAAGAAGCCTGTACAGAATACACACAAAGGGAAGCCTTTGAATGTTGGCAAGATCCATGAAGTAGATGATATCCATGAGATTGAGGTGCCATTACTTGGAGAGATCCAAGAACCAAGCAAAAGCTGCTAGAGTGCTGATATCCTAGTAGAGAGAAACAAGGCACACTTTAAGTTAGGTGCAGGTACAGGAGGTGGTAGCCTAATGGCACTGTCACTGGGCTTGTAATGTACCGGGGACCTGGTTTCAAATACCTGAGTTTGAGATCAATAAAATATCAGGAATAAAAAGTCTAATGATGGCCATGAAGCCATTGTTGATTGTGGTAAAAACCCTTCTGGTCCACCAATGCACTTCAGAGAAGAAAATTTGCTGTCCTTGCTCAGGTCTGAGAGTATTGCTTCAAAGGATGGCCAATGTATATTCCATACAATCCCATTCTCAGGATATCCAATGAATAGAGAGGACACCTCAGTGTAGTTATGATTTACTCATCTATGACAAGTGAGTTTTTTTTATTCATTCATGGATGTGGGCTTCCCTGGCTGGACCAGTATTTATTGCCCATCACTAGTTGCCCTTGAGAAGGTGGTGGGGAGCTGCCTTCTTGAACCGCTGCGGTCCCTGTGGTGTAGGTACACCCACAGTGCTGTTAGGAAGGGAGTTCCAGGATTTTGACCCAGTGACAGTGAAGGAACGGCGATATATTTCAATTAGTAGGAGAGACTAGGACCCGAGAACACAGCCTCAGAGTAAAGGGAAGACCTTTTAGAACAGAGATGAGGAGAAACTTCTTTAGCCAGAGAGTGGTGAATCTATGGAATTCATTGCCACAGAAGGCTGTGGAGGCCAGGTCATTGAGTGTATTTAAGACTGAGATAGATAGGTTCTTGATTGGTAAGGGGATTAAAGGTTACAGGGGAGAAGGTGGGAGAATGGGGTTGAGAAACTTATCAGCCATGATTGAATGATGGAGCAGACTCGATGGGCCGAATGGCCTAATTTCTGCTCCTATGTCTTATGGTCTTATGGTCTAAGTCAAGATGATGAGTAACTTGGAGGAGAACATTTATCTGCTGCCCTTAATCTTCTAGATGGTAGCAGTCATGAGTTTGGAAGGTGCTGCCTGAGGAACCTTGGCGAATTCCTGCAGTGCATCTTGTAGATGGTACTCACTGCTGCTGCTGTGTGTCGGTGGTGGAGGGTGTGAATGTTTGTGGATGTGGTGCCAATCAAGCAGGCTGCTTTTTCTTGGATGGTGTTGAGCTTCTTGAGTGTTGTGGGAGCTGCACTCACCCAGGCAAGTGGGGAGTATTCCATCACACTCCTGACTTGTGCTTTGTAGATGGTGGACAGGCTTTGGGGAGTCAGGAGGTGAGTTACTCATCACATGATTCCTAGCCTCTGACCAGCTCTTGTAGCCGCAGTATTTATATGGCTCGCCCAGTTCAGTTTCTGGTCAATGATAACACCCAGGATGTTGATAGTGGAGGATCCAGTGAGGGTAGTGCCATTGAACATCAAGGGGTGATGGTTGGGTTCTCTCTTGTTGGAGATGGTCATTGTCTGACACTTGTGTGTTATGAATGTTACTTGCCACTTGTCAGCCCAAGCCTGGATATTATTCAGGTCTTGCTGCATTTGGACATGGACTGCTTCAGTATCTGAGGAGTCGTGAATGATGCTGAACATTGTGCAATCATCAGCAAACATCACCACTTCTGACCCTATGATGGGAGGAAGGTCATTGATGAAGCAGCCGAAGATGGTTGGGCCGAGGACACTACCCTGAGGAACTCCTGCAGTGATGTCCTGGTGCTGAGATGACTGACCTCCAACAACCACAACCATCTTCCTTTGTGCTAGGTACTTACAGAATACTGAAAGGCCTGGATAGAGTGGACATGGGAAAGATGTTTCCATTAGCAGGAGAGACTAGAACCCGAGGAACAGAGATGAGGAGAAACTTCTTTAGCCAGTGATTGGTGAATCTATGGAATTCATTGCCACAGAAGGCTGTGGAGGCCAGGTCATTGAGTGTATTTAAGACCGAGATAGATAGGTTCTTGATTGGTAAGGGGATCAAAGGTTATGGGGAGAAGACAGGAGAATGAGGTTGAGAAACTTATCAGCCATGATTGAATGGTGGAGCAGACTCGATGGGCCAAATGGCCTAATTTCTGCTCCTATATCTTATGGTCTTATGGTATGACTCCAACAAGCGGAGAGTTTTCCTCCTCATTCCTATTGACTCCAGTTTTGCGAGGGCTCCTTGATACCACACTCGGTCAAATGCTGCCTTGATGTTAAGGGTAGTCACTCTCACCTCACCTCAGGAGTTCAACTCTTTTGTCCGTGTTTGAACCAAGGCTGTAATGAAGTCAGGAGCTGAGTGGCCCTGGCAGAACCCAAAATGTGCGTCAGTGAGCAGGTTATTGCTAAGCCAGTGCCGCTTGAAAGCACTGTTGATGACCCATTCCATTACTTTACTGGTGATCAAGGGTAGACTAATGGGGTGGTAATTGGCCAGGTTGGATTTGTCCTGCTTCTTGTGTACAGGACATACCTGGGCAATTTTCCACATAGCCGGGTAGATGCCAGTGGTATAGCTGTAGTGGAACAGCTTGGCTAGGGGCACAACAAGTTCTGGAGTACAGGTCTTCATTACTATTGCCGGAATAGTGTCAGGACCCATACTCTTTGCAGTATCCAGTGCCTTCAGCCATTTCTTGATATCACATGAAGTGAATCGAATTGGCTGAAGACTGGCATCTGTGATGCTGGGGACCTCCGGAAGAGGCTGAGATGGATCATCGACTCAGCACTTCTGGTTGAAGATTGTTGCAAATACTTCAGCCTTTTCTTTTGCACTGATGTGCTGGGCTCCTCTATCTTTGAGGATGGGGATATTTGTGGAGCCTCCTCCTCCAGTGAGTTGTTTAATTGTCCACCAACATTCACGACTGGATATGAAAGGACTGCAGAGCTTAGATCTGATCGTTGATTGTGGGATCGCTTAGCTCTGTCTATCACTTGCTGCTTATACTGTTTGGCACGCAAGTAGCTCTGTGTTATAACTTCACCAGGTTGACACCTCATTTTTATGTGTGCCTGGTGCTGCTCCTGGCATGCCCTCCTGCACTCTTCATTGAACCAGGGTGGATCCTCTGGCTTGATGGTAATGGTGGAGTGGGGGATATGCCAGGCCATGAGGTTACAGATTGTGTTTGAGTACAATTCTGCTGCTGCTGATGGCCCACAGTACCTCATGGATGCCCAGTCTTGAGTTGCTAGATCTGTTCGAAATCTATCCCATTTAGCACGGTGGTAGTGCCACACAACACGATGGAGGGTATCCTCAGTGTGAAGGCAGGACTTCGTCTCCACAATGACTGTGCGGTGGTCACTCCTACCAATACTGTCATGGACAGATGCATCTGCGGCAGGCAGGTTGGTGAGGATGAGGGGGTCAAGTGTGTTTTTCCCTCTTGTTAGCTCCCTCTCCACCTGCCGCAGACCCAGTCTAGCAGCTATGTCATTTAGGACTCGGCCAGCTCGGTCAGTAGTGGTGCTACCGAGCCACTCTTGATAATGGGCATTGAAGCCCCCCACCCAGAGTACATTCAGCGCCTTTGCCACCCTCAGTGCTTCCTCCAAGTGGTTTTCAACATGGAGGGGCGCTGATTCATTAGCTGAGCGTGGGTGGTAGTTGGTAATCAGCAGGAAGTTTCCTTGCCCACGTTTGACCTGATGCCATGAGACTTCATGGAGTCCCGAGTCGATGTTGAAGATTCCCAGGGCAACTCCCTCCCGATTTTATCACTGTGCCACCACCTCTGTTGGGTCTGTCCTGCCAGTGGGACAGGACATACCCAGGAATGGTGCTGGTTGAATCTGGGACATTATCTGTAAGGTATGATTCCATGAGGATGACTATGTCAGTCTGTTGCTTGACTAGTCTGTGAGACAGCTCTCCCAATTTTGGCACTAGCCCCCAGATGTTAGCACAGAGGGCTTTGCAGGGCTGACAGGGCAGAGTTTGCCATTGTCATTTCCGGTACCTAGGTCAATAACGGGTGGTCCGTCCGGTTTCATTCCTTTTTTGATTCTTTGTAGCAGTTTGATTGAACTGAGTGGCTTGCTGGGCCATTTCAGGGAGGTAAGAGTCAACCATATTGTTGTGGGTCTGGAGTCACATGTAGGCCAGACCAGGTAAGGATGACAGATTTCCTTCCCGAAGGGACATTAGTGAAATGGATGGGTTTTTACAAAAATCAACAATGGTTTCACGGACATATTAGACTTCTTTAATTCCTGATTTTTAATGAATTCAAATTCCACCATCTACTGTGGTGGGATTCGAACCCAGGCCCCCAGAGCATTACCCTGGGTCTCTGTATTACTAGTCCAGTGACAACACCGCTGGTTATTCTGAGAGTTCTGAGGCTTGATATGTTACAACACTTGCACCAAGGACATTTGGAGCCAGAGCACGATATTGTATTTGGTGGCCAGGTCTTTCAAAGTCACTGGAAGAGATGCTATCAAACTGTGTCACTTATGTTATTCATCATCAGGAAACAAGAGAACCATTGACATCATTTTCCTTCCCATCCAAGACCATGGGAACATTTTGGGATGGACCTCTTTGAACCCAGAGGTAAGATGTTCTTGATTGTAGAAGACTACTAGTCCAGGTGGTTAGAAGTCAACCAATTGCAGGGTCATACCTCTGAAGCAGTGAATATATCACTGGGGGAGATATTTACAACCCATGGAATCCCAGGCCTTGTCATCCCAGATAAGGGACTGCAGTTTGCCAATGAATACTTTAAAGAGTTGACGGCATCGTATGGATTGGCCCATGTTACGAGCTCTCCAAGATACACTCAAGACAATGGTGAATCTGAAAGAGGAGTACATACAGTGAAAGCATTACTGAAGAACAATAACACCCAATTTGTATTTCTGAGCTATCATTCAGCTCCATTCTAAAATGGGTCAGCACCATGTGAGCTTTTAATGGGAAGGAGGCTGAGAGCTCCAATCCCTACTCTTCCACACACAATCACGTCACACGTAAAAGCTGATGACTTGGACAAAGTTAGAGAGAAAGAGGACAACCAGGTATGAAGCTATGACAAAAGCCACAAAGCAACCTGCCAGTCCTCCAACCAATGGAGAGCCAGTTTGGATCCAAGACCAACCTCACTGTGAACAAGTTGAACAGACATTACATCCACAGTCCTACCTGATCCAAACAGAGCACTGCGCGGTGAAATGGAACAGACCTGCATCAGTTGCCACATGGAAGCAGCCTTCTCCCACATGGAAACAATCATCCACCCAATCGAACCGGCCAGAGATGCTGCATTCATCCACCAATCCAGGCGACAATCTGACAAAAACAGAATTACCTGGAAAAACTCAGCAGGTTTGGCAGCATCAGCGGAGAAGAACAAAGTTGATGTTTCGAGTCCTTATGACCCTTCAATAGAACTAAGTAAAAATAGGAGGGGTGAAATATAAGCTGGTTTAAGGTGGGGGAGTGGGGGGAGAGAAGTGGGGGGGTGGTGGCTGTAGGGACAAGCAAGCAGTGATAGGAGCAGATAATCAAAAGCTGTCACAGACAAAAGAACAAAGAGGTGTTGAAGGTAGTGATGTTATCTAAAAGAATGTGCTAATTAAGAATGGATGGCAGGACACACAAGGTACAGCTCTAGTGCAGGTGGGGTGAAATAAGACTAACAGGGCATAAAAGGTATAGATTTAAAAATAATGGAAACAGTTGGGAAAAGAAAAATCTATATAAATTATTGGAAAAAACAAAAGAGAGGGTGAAGAAACGGAAAGGGGGTGGGGATGGAGGAGAGAGTTCAAGATCTAAATTTGTTGAATTCAATATTCAGTCCAGAAGGCTGTAAAGTGCCTAGTCGGAAGATGAGGTGTTGTTCCTCCAGTTTGCGTTGAGCTTCACTGGAACAATGCAGCAAGCCAAGGACAGACATGTGGGCAAGAAAGCAGGGTGGAGTGTTAAAATGGCAAGTGACAGGGAGGCCTGGGTCATTCTTGCAGACAGACCGAAGGTGTTCTGCAAAGCGGTCGCCCAGTCTGCATTTGGTCTCTCCAATGTAGAGGAGACCGCATTGGGAGCAGTGAATGCAGTAGACTAAGTTGGGGGAAATGCAAGTGAAATGCTGCTTCACTTGAAAGGAGTATTTGGGCCCTTGGACTGTGAGGAGAGAGGGAAGTGAAGGGGCAGGTGTTACATCTTTTGCGTATGCATGGGGAGGTGCCGTAGGTGGGGGTTGAGGAGTAGGGGGTGATGGAGGAGTGGACCAGGGTGTCCCGGAGGGAACGATCCCTATGGAATGCGGCCAGGGGGGTGAAGGGAAGATGTGTTTGGTGGTGGCATCATGCTGGAGTTGGCGGAAATTGTGGATGATGATCCTTTGAATGAGGAGGTTAGTGGGGTGATAAGTCAGGACAAGGGGGACCCTATCATGTTTCTGGGAGGGAGGAGAAGGCATGAGGGCGGATGCGCGGGAGATGGGCGGGACATGGTTGAGGGCCCTGTCAACGACTGTGGGTGGAAAACATCGGTTAAGGAAGAAGGAGGACATGTCAGAGGAACTGTTTTTGAAGGTAGCATCATCAGAACAGATGCGATGGAGGCGAAGGAACTGAGAGAATGGGATGGAGTCCTTACAGGAAGCGGGGTGTGAGGAGCTGTAGTCAAGGTAGCTGTGGGAGTTGGTAGGTTTGTAATGGATATTAGTGGACCGTCTATCACCAGAAATTGAAACAGAGAGGTCAAGGAAGGGAAGGGAAGTGTCAGAGATGGACCATGTGAAAATGATGGAGGGGTGGAGATTGGAAGCAAAATTAATAAATTTTTCCAGGTCCAGACGAGAGCATGAAGCAGCACCGCAGTAATCATCGACGTACCAGAGAAAGAGTTATGGAAGGGGGCCGGAGTAGGACTGGAACAAGGAATATTCCACATACCCCATAAAGAGACAGGCATAGCTGGGGCCCATGCGGGTACCCATAGCCACACCTTTTATTTGGAGGAAGTGAGAGGAGTTAAAGGAGAAATTGTTCAGTGTGAGAACAAGTTCAGCCAGACGGAGGAGAGTAGTGGTGGATGGGGATTGTTCGGGCCTCTGTTCGAGGAAGGAGACAACCTGACTGGTGAACCTCAGTCATCTACCAGTTCCTCTCCTGCCCAGCAGAGTGTGAGAGACCACCCGCGGGACTCAAACGCCCAGTCACCTCCAAAGGAAGAGAGGACTCAACTCTGGTTGACATGTGAAACTTCCACGGCGGTCATCTCCATAAAAAGAAAGGACGAAAGAAGAGGATCGAAGAGAAGGAAACAAAGACTAAGGAATGCAACACACCAGAGTTCGCTGTGGTTTGCTTGATCTTCACAATATAGTAATGGAAGTCAGAGACTTGGGGGGAGATGTAGTATAAGGGGTTAATTCTAACAATCAGATGGCATGTGTATCATCACAGGAAGTGATGCAACATTATATAATTTGCTGTCTCCTGCAGCCTAGTGTAAGGTTTAGCCAGCATGGTAAGATGTTTCGAAATGGCCCCTGTTTTCCATACCTCTGCAGGCTCTGTAAGCTACCAATAACAAGAATATTATATATTCTAGAGGTAACAAAGGAGGGGATGAAGGGTTCAGCAGGAGGTGAGCCGAGGCAAGGGCCAAGATGAGCAAGAAAATGACGACCTCCATCTTGTGTTGCTTTCGACGCAACTGGGGCCGAAATGTGGCTCGGCAACAGGGAGAAGAGTCATTTCAAAGGAACTTCACATGTTGAGGCAGATCACACACACAATAATGAAGGCAGTGCGGTGAATTTAAGGCAGGAATCGAACGTCAGAGGTTCAGGCCACAAGCATTAATCAGGAGTGCAAAGCTCAAGTGATTTACGGTGTCACCATAACCTCTCCACTGGATTACTGCACTCTAATTCACTGAGAAATATCTATTATCCTCTATGCGTGAGTAGATTGATTGAATCCTTATAATTTTATTAGTTGGTGGAGCCAACATTAACAAACGGATGGAATCCACCTGACAAGCCTCATAATAACCACCCCAGCATATTTTATATTGAAATGAAGATAAGCAAAATTCATTGTCATTATTTTAGTGTGATACAAACGTTTCAGTGATCACTACACCCACCACGGTGTTGGCTGAAGTAGGGTGGGAGAATGCGAACCTTCTGTATATTTTATACCTCAGAGCTATGCACAGAGGCCACTAGTTTCTAGGTGTGCGGGAAGGTTATTTACAGTGCCTTAAAATATCGCTGCGATCACAAGATGTCTGCACCACACCTATCCCCCAGCTCTCGGTTCTGGCAACCTCTGTGGTGTCTGTTTTCTTTGCCCTCGGTCAACACTCAGGCTTAACCAATCAAGCACGGTGAGCATAGATCAGTAACCAGACTCACATAATCAATCACAGAACAATTGAACAGCTCATATTGGAGCATAAGCACCAGCATGGACCAGTTGGGCCAAATAGCCTGTATCTGTGTTGCAAAACTCTATGTAAAGAAAGAGGTGGAAACTGAAGGCATGCAAAACTGACGATGAAGATCATTTCCAACAAGTTTATTCCAAGAATTTGGTAATCCTCATGTGGCAGGGAGCCCTATATATGTGTATATATAGATATCTATAAAATCGTAATCATAATTATAATAGATATAATTGTATATATATTTTATATATATAATTGTATATATTATATATACATAATTGTGTGTTTTATATATATATATATATGTATATATTTATATAAAACTATACACAGCTTTCCCACTGCTGTTGACATTTTTCTCCCAATTGGTAATAACTTTCTACAGCACAAACACGTTTACAGGGATGAGTGTTTGAGCCAGTTCGGATCCAAAGGGTCCAATTCACAAGGTGAAGAGTATTTGTTAACACAGGAACAGCAGAAGCTGGAGAGCTGTGTCTAAGCCACCGTAGGTCGTCGTGCTTGAGCTGTGACAAAAGCGAAACATGTTTGTCTGTGCTCATCTATCGATTGTTTTATTTACTCTTGTCACAATGCACAAGGTTAACACTGGATTCTGCTGGCTACAGATTTCAGCTACCCAGGTTGCAAGAACACTGGGATCGATAGCATGACAAGAATCTTGCATGGCATTACATGAGGCAGAATCATCTCAGGTTTGCAGTGGCAGGCGAGAAAAAGGACGTTTTACCCGCTCGGCCGCAATTGGGGGTTTTCGCACCGTATTTCCCACCAGTCCCGCCTCATTAACTACGCAGCCACAGGAAACACGCCGCCTCACTGCCGGGCGGCCTCCCATTTGTTGGCCACACTGTTACCTCGCCGGGCCCTCACGCCAGGGGCCATATTTAAAATGCAGCTGTGCACGCACACTCCTCAATGCTTGCAGCTCAGGACTGCTCCGCTGAAGACATGGTCCCAAAGCCCAGGAAGAGGGCAGCACCCCAGCCCCCCACCCCCACTCCAGATTCAGTAACACATCCCTGGGACGCCTTCTGGACACCTTGGAGGCCCTTCACCGTACCCTCCACCCCCCCCCCCGCTCTGGTTGCAGGAGGTCCAGCAATCTCACCACTCCGGCTTGGGAGGTGGTGGCAGTGGTGATCAGTGCCAATGCAGTCATCCAGTGCAGGAATAGCATGAATGATCTCATCTATGCCGACAGAGTAAGGCAACCATCTTTTCACTCTACACTCACACACTCACAAGCCCATCACACACTCACTGGCATCTCACTCACTGCCAGCTCAAGGGACATCACCACTCACTCTCTCAAACACACACCCTCACATCTCCATCTGGCCTCATCTCCTCTGGAGACGGCCTCCTCAGCCCTCACCATCTTGAGACCACTTGCACAGATCAACATGTGCCCCCCCACACACACACACACCCTGGGATACCCTCCTTCCCCAGTACAGCCCTCGACCTGCAGCCTCTTCCCTTGCCTGAGGCCACCTCTCCCTCTTCCCTAAACAAGTCCTAGCCCAGCAGCCACTGAAAATCCACCCCCCCCCACTTACGACGGGTCTGGTGGGTAGAGACCTGCCCGTGACCCCCCCCCCCCTTAAAAGTGATGTGGTGCTGCCTGTGAAGCCTGGCGCTGGTGACCGTGAATGCTGTCCGAAGCAAGGTGGGTAAACAAACCTCGAAGTCCCGAGTGAAGTGCAGCTCGTCAGGTGCAAGTCGCTTATGTGCAGTTGTGAAATACATCGGCGAGCATTCACACCGACATGTCCGGATGATCCAGTGTCGGGGGATGGTTCCAGCGAACAGGGCTGATGATGAAACGCTAAAATATTGAAGTTAGGTTCCTGATGTCCGGCAGCGGGAATCATGGCCGGTGATTGATGGAGGAAGCGGATGGTCGCCAACTGGTTTCACGATGGCATGAAAATGAGTTTTGGCCTCCTCAGCATATTGTCCACCACCCCACCCCCCATGCCCATCCCCCCACACACCCCACGCCCATCCCCCCCCCCCCACCCCTGCCCGCCTGCTGATGCCAACAGGGCCGGAAAATTCCGGCCATAATGTTTACAGGAGAGAGCCAGACCGTTCAGCCAACTGGTGCATGTTAGTGTTCATGCTCCACAAGTTCCTCCTCCCACCCTTCTCCATCCTACTTCATCTTCTCGTTCTCTTCCTTCTCCCTCACCTTCAGTGAGCCTTTCCTTAAATGGGTCTATGCTGTTCACCTCAACTACTTCCTGGGGTAACAAGTTCCACATTCTCTCCACTCTCTGGGTAACACTTGGGGCTAATTGTACAATAGCGCTTTGGTTTTTAAAATAAAACTATCCTCATAATTTGCCTCTGACTACCTATGCCACAAAGTTAACTTGAATACACGTTGTTTATCTCATTAAGTGAATACCCTGCCTGCTGAAAAGTATGGGAAACGTTGGTCTTGCTTTTGACTCCATCCCGTATTAACATAGAACAATAGTTTATTGGAATCTCAGGGTTGGTAGAGTCAGTGATATTAATGATCAACAACATAAGACCATAAGATCATAAGAAGTAGGAACAGGAGTAGGCCTTTCGCCTCCACTCAAGCCTGCTCCACCATTCAATAAGTTCATGGCTGATCTGATTCTGGCCACAACTCCACTTTCCTGCCCACACCCCCCCATAACCTTTGACTTCCTTGTCAATCAAAAATTTGTCTAACTTAGCCTTGACCCAGACTCAACTGCTGGAGGTGGGGGAGGCGGGGGGGTGGGGGGGGTGGAAGGGGCGGTGGGGGTGGTGGAAAGAATCCCAAAGACTAACGACCCTCAGAGAAAGGAAATTCCTCCTCATCTCCATCTTAATTGGGAGATTCCTTATTTTTAAACTGTGTCCCAAGTTCTAGGTTCCCCCATGAGAGGAAACTTCCTACGAGCATGCGAATGTTGGAACATATGAATTAGGAGCAGGAGTAGGCCATTCAACCCCTCGAGCCTGCTCCACCGTTTAATAAGATCATGGCTGATCTGATTGTGGTTTCAACTCCACATTCCCCCTTTGACTCCCTTGTTAGTCAAGAATCTACCTACCTCTGCCTTAAAAACATTCATTGACCCTGCCTCCACTGCTCTCCGGAGAAGAGAACTCCAAAGATTCATGGCCCTCTGAGAGAAGACATTTCTATCCTTCTCCATCTTAAATGGGAGACCTCTTATTGTTAAACTGTGTCCCCTAGTTCTTATCTCTCCCACAAGAGGAAACATCCTTTCAGCATTCCCCCGGTCAAACCCCCTCAAGATCTTAAATGTTTCAATAAGATCACCTCTCATTCTTCGAAACTCCAGTGAGTAAGACAGCCTCTTCATCAGTTTGGTTGACTCTTAAATGCCCTCTGAACAAGGGATGGGGAACAAGCGCTGACCTAGCCAGCGACGCTCACATCCCATGAACGAGTAAATTTTTAAAAATCCAGGAATCAGCCGAGTGAACCTTCTCTGACCTGCTTCCAATACATGTATACCCTTCCTTAAGTAAGGATACCAAAACTGTACACAGTATAGGTGTGATCCCATTAAGGCCCTGTACAGCTGCAGCAAAACTTCCCTGATTTTATATTCCATCCCCCTTGCAATAAAGGCCAATATTCCATTTGCCTTCCTAATCCCTTGCCGTACTTGCATACTAACTTTTTGTGATTCACGTACAAGGACACTCAGAACCCTCTGTACCACAGCATTCTGCAGTCTCTCTCCATTTAAATAATATCCTGCTTTTCTATTCACTCTTACCATGCAATGTGAGAAACGGCACCAGATGAATTGTTGATGTTCAACTTGTGTTCCATCTATAAGATGCACTGCAGCAACACACCGAGGGTCCTTAGACAGCCCCTTCCAAACTCACATCCTCTACCACCTAGAAGGACAAGGGCAGCAGACACATGGGAACACCACCACCTGGAAGTCCCCCTCCAATCCACACACCACCTTGATTTGGAAATATATCGCCGTTCCTTCACTGTCGCTGGGTCAAAATCTTGGGACTCCCTCCCTAACAGCACTGTGGGTGTACCTACAGCACAGGAACTGCAGTGCTTCATGCGGTAGCATAGTGGCATTGACACTGGACTCTTAATCTAGGGACCCAGGGTAATGCTCTGGGGACCAGATTTTTAATTCCACCATGGCTGGTGGTGAAATTTGAACTCAATAAAAACCTGGAGTCCGATGATGATCATGAAACCATAATCGATCGCAAAAACCTATCTAGTTCACTAATGTCCTTTAGGGAAGGAAATCTGCTGTCCTTACCTGGTCTGACCTACATGTGACTCCAGGCCCACAGCAATGTGGTTGACTCTTAAATACCCTCTGAATGAGGGCAATTAAGGATGGGCAATAAATGCTGACCTAGTCAGTGACATCCACATCCCATGAATGAATAAAAAAATTAGATCACGGTTGATCTATATCTTAACTCCATTTACCCACCTTGCTTCTGTAACCTTTGATGCTCTTGCCTAAAAGAAATTTATCAATTTCAGTTTTGAAATTTCCACTTGACCCCCCCCCCACCAATATCAACAGCTCTTTGCAGGAGTGTTCCACATTTCCACTACTGTTTGCGTGAAGTAGTGCTTCCGGACATTGTCCTGAATGGCCTGGCTCGAATTATCATTTTAAGGTTACATCTCCTTGTTTTGGACTCCCCCAGCAAATAGTTTGTCTCTATCCAACTCCTTTCATCATCTTCAACATCTCAGTCCACAACCTTAAATCTTCGACACTCAAAAGAATATAAGCCTCCTCTAGGAAGACGGTCCTCATTACTTAGTCCTTTTAACCCTGGGATAATTCTTGTTGAATCTGGGCTGCTTCCATTCCATCGTTAATCTATCGTCCCTGAGACGCATTTCCCAGGACTGAATGCAGATACTCCACATGAGGTCTAACCAGAGCTTTATACATCAGAAACCTAATTTCTACCCCTTTGTATTCGAACCTCCTTGGGATAAGACCAACATTCCATCAATGCACCCGCCTGGTTTGCAAACTCTGTCCAAGACATTTGTTAAACTCCCAATGTAATTGTGTGGTGTCCCATAATTTCAGTTCCATAGATAGACTGGAGAACTTGGAACTGTTTTCTTCGGAGAAGAGAATGCCAGGAGTGTCATTTTCATTAACACTAAACAGAATATAATAGTAGATGAGCAAGAATGGCCTTTAAAAATTATGTGCGTATTGGTTTTATTTTAGTGGTGTTTTGTGATATTTAATAGTATTTAAATAAGCATTGGAGTGATCAATATTCAGCTTAAAGCTAATCATTGAAAGAACATCAATCTCCTTTCACAAGTGTGGTTAACTTTGCAAGACCTTTGTGAATTTACAGCTATGGCCTGTTGGTAGCTGCACTGTCGGAGGTGCTGCCTTTTGAGTATGAGGTTAAACTGAGGCCCTGTCTGCCCTGTCAGGTGGATATAAAAGATCCTGTGGCACTATTTTGCAGAGCAGGGGAGTTATCCCCAGAGCCCAGGCCAATACCAACATCACTAAAAAGAACAGGTTATCTGGCCATTCTCACATTGCTGTTCGTGGGAGGTTGCTGAACTCAAATGAGCTGTCACATCATTTTTTATTCATTCATGGGATGTGGGCATCACTGGCTGGACCAGCATTTATTGCCCATCCCTAATTGCCCTTGAGAAGGTGGTGGTGAGCTGCCTTCTTGAACCGCTGCAGTCCATGTGGTGTAGGTACACCCACTGTGCTGTTAGGGAGGGAGTTCCAGGATTTTGACCCAGCGACAGTGAAGGAACGGCGATATATTTCCAAGCCAAGATGGTGAGTGACTTGGAGGGAAAATTCCAAGTAGTGCTCTCCCCATCTATCTGCTACCCTTGTCCATCTAGATGGTAGTGGTCCTGGGTCTGGAAGGTGCTATCTAATAAGCCTTGGTGAATTCCTGCAGTGCATCTTGTAGGTGGTACACACTGCTGCCACTGTGCATCATTGCTGGAAGGAGTTAATGTTTGTGAATGTGGTGTCAATCAAGTGGGCTGCTTTGTCTTGGATGGTGTCAAGCTTCTTAAGTGTTGTGGGAGCTGCACTTAACCAGGCAAGTGGGGAGTATTCCTGACTTGTGCCTTGTGGATGGTGCAGTTACCCACTGCAGGATTCCTAGCCTCTGACCTGCTATTGTAGCCACAGTATTTATATGGCTAGTCCAGCTCAGTTCCTGGTCAATGGTAACCCCCAGGATGTTGATAGTCGGGGATGGTAATGGCAATGGTAATGCCATTGAGTATCAAGAGGCAACGGTTAGATTCTCTCTTGTTGGAGATGGTCATTGTCTGACACTTGTGTGGTGTGAATGTTACTTGCCACTTGTCAGCCCAAGCCTTGATAATGTCCAGGTCTTGCTGCATTTGGACATGGACTGCTTCAGTATCTGAGGAGTCATGAATGATGCTGAACATTGTGCAATCATCAGCGAACATCCCCACTTCTGACCTTATGATGGAAGGAAGGTCATTGATGAAGCAGCTGGAGATGGTTGGGCCGAGGACACTACCCTGAGGAATGTTTCTTACATTATAACAGTGGCTATACTTCAAAAGTCCTTCATCGCTTAAAGTGCTTTGAGATACCCTTTGGTTGCTAACGGTGCTATATAAATGTATGTTTTCCCTTCTTCCTTTTGTTGTATGATGATGAGAGAAATTTGCAATTTTAAGTCCAGTGATTTCTCAACAGAATTTGACATGGATCTTTTTTTTTGTATACATTCTGTGATGGGATGTGAATGTCACTTGCAAAGTTTCTGAGATAGTAGAATGGGTAAGAGTGGGTAAATTTGTATGCACTGGTCTTCCAAATATGAGCTCCGCTGGTGATGGAATAGTTATACTTAAAGGTGTCGCTCTCAGATGTAACATTGCAATGTGTAGATCTTGCTTGGTCTGTCTACATTTGAGAATTAAGGATTTCACCATGTGAATCATTCACTCAGTTAGGCCGGTAGATCGAGGGTGATGAAGAGAAGAAGTTGTGTGAAGAGGTTGGGTGTGATTTTGGACCAAGGATGGATTAGGAACTTCATGTGTAATCAACGTTGCTTTGTGCTGACTTGGCACGTGACATGCCTCGCACTTCTTGATGATAACATCAATGTCATTGTTCATACCCGACCAATAGACTGCCTCTCTTGCAAGTCTTCTTGTCCAATCTATGCCCAAGTGTAAGTGATGAAGTTGTTGAAGAATATCAGGTTGCAAAGATTCCATTATGATCACCAGCCTGCTTTAAAAATGACTCACCAGGAGATCCCTAGCTCATCCCAATAAGCCAAGTTGGTTTCATGTGTTCCTGGGCATGCTGCATTGGATCAGGCCATCCTTCAATGGTAGTTTTCCAGTTGCTGTGGTGTAGAATCTTCGCCTTTTTTTGTGTAACTGCTGGCATGAGCATTGCACAAAATGTACCAGATCAATTTGGAGAATGTCTTCAAATTTAATATCAGTTAAGTCAACTTGTAGATCCAAGGATATATCTTCTGTTTTCAATGGGTTAGTCAATCTGCCCAGTGCATCCGATGTGACCATTAAGTTACCTGGCTTGTACCCAATCTCACAGTCATAACCTTGAATCTTTATCAAGAGACGTTGCAAACTTGGCGATGCACTCGTCAAAGGTTTTTGCCAAATCATTTCCAGTGGCTTACAGGTCAGATATGAAAACACATGATTCTAAACACTAAAGCTAATGTTTCCTGCTCAATGCTGGAGTAGTTGGATTGCGTTACAGACTGAAATTTTGAAGCAAATGCAATCAGTTTGCCTTTTTGTAGTATGCATGCTACCAGACCTTTCTGTGAGGCATCTATCTCTGGGGTAGTTGTCTTCCTAGGATTGTAAAATTGCAATATTGACACTTCTAACAATGACTATTTCAGTGTTTTGAAGAGGTATTGGTGGTCTTCGTGCCACAAGAAAGGCACATCCTTTCTCAATAATTCCCTTAGTAGTAAAGATTTTTGAATGAAATTGGGAATGTATGGAGTCAAGGAATTAAAGGGACCTAGACATCTTTGAAGATCATCCTTATCTTGAGGAGTTGGCATGGCTTTAATATCCTCTATTTTACTTGGACGGCCCTGAAATAAATAGAACTGGAGAAATTGATTTGCTTCGTGTTGATGTAGCATTTCAGTCTGTTGAACACCCATCCTTCATTATGTGCTGCTTGCATCAATAAGTGCAGATTATGGTCATGTTCTTCCTTTATTCTTAAACAACAGCTATTTAATCAGTAATACAGATGCATCTTGGTTCAGTGCCTGCATTGTGGTCCATATGATCTTGAAAGTAACCCTGGCTAACAGATAGCCCAAAAGGAAGTCATCAAAAACAGTATCATCTGAATGATGTACAAGATGTAGTAAGCTCTTGGGATTTCTCCTTGAGATGTACTGAGCAGTAACCGTCAAGCTTCGAGATGAAAGTTACACATACAAATCTCAAGTTTAATTCCTCTAATATGGGTATTTTGTAAGGCCAACATTTCAAAGCTGCATTTATAAACCACAGTTCGAGGCATTCCCTCAATCATCAATCCTTCTTTATGACACATGTGATTGAGCTGCACCAATCTGTGTGCTCTTGTACTCTTCTAATGATTTCATCTTTCTGTATTTTGTCTAGTTAGACCTTCATTTTGTCTTATACGTAGACACTGCATTTAAGAGGTGGATCAATTGCCAGACTTGTATTCTCCTGCAAGCGTAATGTTGCAGGTCCCTTGAAACTGCCTACTTTGTCGAAACATTCTGGATATTTCAATATTAGGTCATAAGCTGAGGCGGTAGGAGTAGTTTCTGAGGATGATCTGCCTTGTGATGTCTGACTGATTCTACGGATGGTTACTGGTGTGAGGCCATGACACGCCTGTAGACCTACAATCGCTGGGCTTTTAATTTTCATGACATAGAATCTGTGTGGATCATCATTCCCAATTGCTAGGTGAATTTTTGTGGCTTGTTTGTCTGGTTCAGAAACACTTGAATTAAGAAAGATAATAGGTCTGTACGCTGTTTAAACATTTCAAACTTGGACAGTAGGTCAGCTGCATCTCAATCCAAACTGGGGAATATTGTGGACATGCTAGACCCTCCTTAGCCTGTAGTACCTAGGATGAGTATCGCAGTAGCTGCTTTCACTCACTCTTCCAAAGCCTCACCCACAAAGACGAATTGTGGTGGGAACACACCGTTGAGAAATGGTGTCTTTCCTTTTTATTCAATTTATTGCTCAGCAATAAAAGCAAACTGCTGCAGATGCAGGAAACCTGAAATAAAAACAGAAAATACTGGAAATACTCATCAAGTCAGGCAGCATCTGTGGAGAGAAAAACCAAGTTAGCATTTCAGGCCAATGACCCTTCATCAGGACATTTGCATCTTCTGATTCTGCTCTCCTGGATAGCGAGAAACTTGTCTGGATCAGTGCAGCTCCAACAACACTTAAGAAACTCAACACCATCCAGGACAAAGCAGACAACTTCACTGGCACCCCAACCACCAACTTAACATCCATTCCCTCCACTACCAATGCACAGTGGCTGCAGTGTGTACCATCTACATGATGCACTGCAGCAAGTCACCAAGACTCCTTCAACAGAACCTTCCAAACCTGCAACCTCTACCACTTAGAAGGACAAAGGAAACAGATGCATGGGAACAACCACCACCTGACTTGGAATTATGTCGCTATTCCTCAAGTGTCGCTGGGCCAAAATCCTGGAACTCCCTCCCTAACAGCACTGTGGGTGTACCTACACCACATGGACTGCAGCGGTTCAAGAAGGCAGCTCACCACCACCTTCTCAAGCGATGGGCAATAAACATTGGTCTAGCCAGCAGTGGCCGTGTCCCTTGAACAAATAAAAAATAAACCTTCCTCTGGCAAGTGGGTTGATACCCAGAGGTCATAGATTTGACGTAATTGGCAAAGGAACTAGAGGTGAAATGAGGATAACATTTTTCACACAGAGCTTTTTATGATCTTGGAGTCATGAGGAAAAAGCTGGTGGAAATTGGCTAAAAGTTGTCTAAACTCAGGAGGTTCTTTCGAATAGTCAGCACAAGCATGATGGGCCAAATGGCCTCCTACTGCACTGTCAGGCTCAACGGTTCTAACCCATTAGCTTCAGCCTAGGCTGACCTGATTATCTGTCTGCTAAACGTCCCCCCTCTTTGCTGATTTTGGGGTTGGGGTGGGGTAAGTCTCTCCCTATATCCCATCAACAGCCCCATTGATCTCTTGAACAAAAGGGTTAATCAGTGCAGAACGTTGTCCCATTGAGTTAAACAGGATATAAAAAGGGCTGATCAACTGATCTGATTTCCCACTACCCTGTACACATTCTGGAACATACATTTACAAAAATGTTTAGTACTTAAAGAATGCATTAGCATGCACTCACCAAAAGCTAGTCTTGTGTTGTTATTTATTAATGGCATATAATGACTTTTAAAAGAAAGGTAACAGGGAAAACTACTACCATTAAATAATTGATGTAAGTGATGCATATATCAGACAAAGAAGCTGCTTCTGCAAATAATGAGTGGCCCGCGTGTTGTTCAAAGACGATGGGAATTAATTTAAGCAGCGAGGGATTGTTAACCTCACACTTAATTATAACCTTCCTCGCAATTGTGCATTCTTTTGATTGTAAATCTTAAATTTTGATTAAGGTGAAATTTTGATTCAAATACTAGGTGTCAGCCCTGGTTGGGTGGGTAGCATTCTCCCTGTGGGTCAGGAGGCTGTAGGGCTCGGTACCATTCCAGAGATTTGAGCATGAAAGTCTAAGATGATGTTCCAGTGTTGCACTGAGGGAGGAGCTGTCTTTTTTGGATGACATGCTGAAGTGAAGGCCTGTCTGCCCTCTCAGGTGGGTATAAAAGACCACCCCCGCGCCCCCCAGCCTTATTTCAAAGGAGAGCAGAGGGGTTCTCCCCGGTGCCCTAGACAATATTTAACCCTCGACCAAATGTTTGTGGGATCTTGCTGTGTGCAACTTAGTTGCCACGTCTTTTTACATTAAACCAATGACTACACGTGGCAGGTATTCTGTTGGTATAAACTTCTCTGGGGAGAATTTTATTCATTCAGGGGATGTGGGCTTCGCTGGCTGGGCCAGCATTTATTGCCCATCCTTAGTTGCCCTTGAGAAGGTGGTGGTGAGCTGCCTTCTTGAACCGCTGCAGTCCATGTGGTGTAGGTACACCCACAGTGCTGTTAGGGAGGGAGTTCCAGGATTTTGACCCAGCGACAGTGGAGGAACGGCGATATATTTCCAAGTCAGGATGGTGAGTGGCCTGGAGGGGAACCTCCAGGTGTTGGCGTTCCCATGTGTCTGCTGCCCTTGTCCTTCTAGATGGTAGTGTTCGTGGGACTAGAAGACCATGAAAGACACTATAGAAATGTTAAGTCTTTTTTTATTGTGTTGAGTGTGGCTGAGTATGGGTTAATAGTCTGGGTTCAACTGAATTTGATGGAGGAATTTAAACATATTTGTGGTACAAGGTTAATCTTCATCGCTTCCTAATTTATGGGAATGAAGGAGTCACTCCTGATAGCAGCACAACCTCACAAGCTATTTAAATAGTAATATCGTCGCTATAAATAATGAAGTGTTCTTTCATCCAGTTGTGGAGTGTACAAATCTTCAAGGGATGATTGAGCAGACTTTCTAGAAAACAAATCTAAGAAGCCAGGGGAGTATTATTCAGAGGCCTGCTGTGGAGTACTGGGGTTGAGCAGGGGAGGGATGAAGGAGGGTGGATTCGGAGTTTTGGATCATCCAACCAATATCCTGAGGACACCACCACCTGTCAAGAAACTGGAAACAGGATGAGTTCGGGGGGCTCTGCCATCGTTCCAGCCAAGGGGATGATCATAAACACCTGAACTCCCTGAATATAATAGCTAGGAATTTGCTGCTATTCTGCATGTGGTGGCTTCACAGGAGATAGGAAGTGCACTCAGGAAATCCTTGGCCAATGACAGTTAGGTTACAGTGTCTGAGTAATTGCAGGCCTGGTGTGGGCCATCTAGTTTTGGTTGGGAAGGACCTTCTTTTATCTTCTATCTGCCCTCCTTTCCTTCATGCTGCGTTGCATTGGTTTCAAATTCAGCAAGATTCCACTCAGCTTTCTCACACGACATGGACAACTTTACTCCGACCGTGTATCTGCTGAATTTTCCTGTTCAGTTTTATTTATTTTGCCTCGAACGTCGTTGGCGAATAAGTCAGCTGTGGTCTGAGTCAGAAGAGTAAATGATGGCGCAGTGGGTGTAAGGGGAATGGTGTCAGCGGTAACGTTACTCTTTTTCATTCGTTCGTTGGGTGTGGCAGGACCAGCGTTTATTGCCCCTCCCTGGTTGCCCTTTGTTCAGAGGGCATTTAAGAGTCAACCACATTGCCATCAGCAATCTGGAGTCACACATAGACCAGACCGGGTAAGGATGGCAGATTTCCTCCCCTAAAGGACATTTAAGGAACCAGATGGGTTTTTACACAATCAGTAAGCCCTGAAATCCACCCCGCAACCACCCCCCCCCCCCCCCACCCCACCATTGGGGGTGTTGTGCGGTGGGGGCAGGCAAGGGCAGGAGTGATCCCGATCGGTGACCCCAATCGGGTCCGTGCCGCCATTTTACGTGGGATGGACCAATTGAGGCTGAGCGTTCGTTCCCTGTGCAGGCAGGAGGGGGGGTGGGGGGAATCCCTGAGTGGTTCCCGGAGTGAAGGAGTGCAGAAATCTCCCTGAGGTACTTCTCTGGGCCTCAGAGAGCTTAGTTTAAGTTTTAAACATCTAAATAAAGGAATTAAAAACTTTTAAAACATGTCCCATCATTTGGGACGTGTCAATGAATACTTAAAATAATTTTCATTGAATTTTAAAACACTTCATGAAGCCTCACCCCCACCCCTGGATGAGGTTTCATGAAAAATGCAAAGGCCGCCTGGCCCATTCACCCGACTGCCAACCTTAAGGTTGGACGGGCAGCTCAGTTAACTGTTTAAATTAGTTTTTAGCAGGCCTTAATAGGCCTTTGGCAGTTTGGCGGGCGCGCAGTGAGCTGGCTGAACTCAAAATCGCACAGTGACATCGGGATGCCCACCCACCATCACCACGCATCATTTTATATGTTGGCGAGCAGGTCCCACCACCGCTCACTGAGTGGAAAATCTTTCCCCTAATTGTTTTTTATGGTCATCATTAGACTTTGAATTCAAGTATCCACCATCTGCCATGAACCCAGCTCCTGATTTGAACCTGGAGTCCTGGGAGCATTAACCCAAGATTTGGGAACACCATCCAGTGACAATACCACTACTCCACCACATCTCACACGAGACATAGGGGCATGAGTTCAAATCCCAATATGGCGGCTGGTGGAATTTAAATCCAATTAATAAAAAAACCTGGAATATAAAGCTAGGCTCAGTAATAGAAACATAGAAACTAGGAGCAAGAGTAGGCTGTTCGGCCCTTTGAGCCTGCTCCGCCATTCAATATGATCATGGCTGATGCTCTGTCTCAAAGCCATATTCCTGCTTTCTCTCTGTACCCCTTGATGACCCTAATATCCAAAAAATTATCAATTTCTTTCTTGGAATATACTCAGTGACCCGGCCTCCCCAGCCTTCTGTGGTAGAGAAATCCACAGGTTGACCACCCTCTGAGTGAAGAAATGTTTCCCCATCTCAGTCCTAAATGGCCTGCCCCATGCCCCGAGACTGTGGCCCCTGGTTCTAGACTCCCCAACCAGGGGAAACATCCTCCCTACATCCAGTCTGTCTAGCCCTGTTAGAGTTTTATACGTTTCAATCAGATCCCCTCTCATTCTTCTAAACTCTAGTGAATACAGGCCCAGTCGAACCAATCTCTCCTCATATGACAGTCCTGCCATCCCCGGTATCAGCCTAGTGAACCTTCGCTGCACTCCCTCTATGGTAAGTATATCCTTTCTTAGGGAAGGAGACCAAAACTGCACACAATACTCCAGGCGTGGTCTCACCAAGACCCTGTATAACTGCAGTAAGACATCCCTACTTCTGAACTCAAACCCTCTTGCAATTAGGCCAATACACCATTTGCCTTCCTAATTGCTTGCTGCACCTGCCTGTTTCCTTTCATTGACTGGTGTACAAGGACACCCAGATCTCTTTGTATATCCACATTTCCCAATATATCACCATTTAAATAATACTCTGCCTTTCTGGTTTTCACACCGAGGTGTATAACTTCATATTTATCTATGTAATACTGCAACTGCCATGTGTTTGCCCACATACACAACTTGCCTAAATCACCCTTAAGCCTCCTTGCATCCTCTTCATAACTCACAACCCCACCCAGTTTTATGTAGTCAGCAAACTTGGAAATATTGCATTTGGCTCCCTCATCCAAGTCATTTATAGATATTGTGAATAGCTGGGTCCCAAACACTGATCCCTGCGGTACACCACTAGTCACCGCCTGCCACCCGGAAAAAGACCCATTTATTCCCACTCTTTGTTTCCGGTCTGTCAACCAATTCTCAATCCATGCTAGTATATTGCCCCCAATCCCATATGCTTTCATTTTGCCCACTAGCCTCTTATGTGGGACCTTATCAAAAGCCTTCTTGAAATCCAAATACACCACATCCACTGGTTCTCCCTTATCTATTCTACTAGTTACATCCTCAAAAAAACTCCAGGAGGTTAGTTAAGCATGATTTCCCTTTCATAAACCCATGCTGACTTTGTCTAATCCCGTTAATGCTTTCGAAGTGTTCTGATACCACGTCTTTTATAATAGGCTCTAGCGTTTTCCCCACTACTGCTGTTAGGCTAACCAGTCTGTAATTCTCTGCTTTTTCCATCCATCCTTTTTTAAATAGTGGGGTTACATTTGCCACCCTCCAATCTGTAGGAACCGTTCCAGAGTCAAGAGAATTTTGGAAGATGAGCACCAATGTGTCCATTATTTCCAACATGATAAACATGGAAACATTGTCGATTGTTGTAAAAACCCGTCTGGGTCACTAATGTCCTTTAGGGAAGGAAATCTGCCCTCCTTACCTGGTCTGGCCTACATGTGACTCCAGACCCACAGCAATGTGGCTAACTCTTAACAGCCCCTGAAATGTTCAGTTCAAGGGCAATTAGGGCTGGGCAACAAATGCTGGCCTTGCCAGCGATGCCCACATCCCATGAAAGAATAAAGAAAAATAAATTCAATTCCCCCAACAAGTGGAAATATCTTCTCCACTTCCACCCTATCAAACCCCCTTCATCATGTTATGGGCCTCTATCAGGTCACTTCTCAGCCTTCTCTTTTCTAGAGAGAAGAGCCCCAGACTGTTCGACATTTCCTGACAAGTATAATCTCTCAGTTCTGGCACCCTCCCTTCAATAATTTTTTTTTTGCAGCTTCTCCAGTGTCTCAGCCTCTTTTTTCTTGGGTCAAGATGGGAGTGAGTGGTTGGCGGGGATGGGTGAAGCCAGAATGAGAGGGAGCCAATGGCAGTGAGTGGGTTGGGTGGTGGGGGGGGGATAACACGAGCGGTAAGTTGATGGGAGGGCATGTGCTGTATTTTGTTTTACAGTGCCACTCAAAAATGCATCCTGCACCCTCGGTAGTTCCAATGCGCCCTCAACCCATCACCCCCAAACCCCACCCCCTAGCCAACCTCCTCCCTGAGAAAGGGAAAGAAAGGAAGAAGGGAAAGAGAGTGACGCAGACAGGAAAAGAGCATAAAGGAAAAATGAAAAGTTGTTTAAGATCATGAAGGGTTTAGAAAGAGGAAATGAAGAGTAATTACTCCCAATGGCCGAAGGGTTAATAACCAGAGAGCACAGGTCTAAGGTGCTTTGCAAAAGAATGGAGGTGACATGAGGGAAAACACTTACACAAGGAATGATTAGGATTTGGAATTCAATGCCTGGGAGGATGGTGGAAAGAGATTCAACTGCAGCTTTTAAAAGGGAATTGTATAAATACTTCAGGGAGAAAGAGTGGGGCAAGTGGGACTAGCTGGATCGCTGTTCGAAAGAGCCAGCTTAGACTTAATGGCCCAAATGGCCTCCTCTGCTGTTTGATCCTATAAGAGGCAGGGAGACAGCAGCCAAAAGGGAAGATGCAGTGAAAGGGGGTAGAGAAGCTGCAACATAAAGACAGACAGGTAAGGATTTCATCAAACTCGAAACACACCAACAGGCCATTCAGCCCAACTGGTCCATGCTGGTGTTTATGCTGCACACGAGCCGCCTCCCATTTCTCTTCATCCCGCCCCATCAAAATATCCTTCTGTTCCTTTCACCCTTCTGTACTTAAAATACATCAATACTCTTGGCTTCAACCACCTCCTGTGGCAGCGAGTTCCACATTCTCACCACTCTCTGGGTTAAGGAGTTTCCCCTGAACACCCAAGTGGATTTATTAATGACTATCTGATATTTGTGGCCCCTCATTCTGGTCTCTGTCACAAGGGAAGAGAGCATAAACCCTGAGTTAACCGTTGGTCATGTGATGCACTGCAACAACAACTTGGATTTATATAGCGCCTTGACTATAGGCCAATCAGGGAGCATAATCAAGGAAAGTTTCATGCTGAGGTGCATAAGGAGATATTAAGGGAGATGGGCAAACACTTGGGTTTTAAGCAACATTTTAACAGAGAAAAGAGACGTCGAGAGGCAGAGAGGTTTAAGAAGAGAATTCCAGAACTTACAGTCTTGACTGCCAAAGGCACATTGCCAATGGTGGAACAATTAAAGTCAAGGATGCTGAAGTTACCAGAATTAGAATTAGTGTGAATGAATTCATATTCTGTTCATGATGATATAATAAATTGTTGGTTTTCATATGGTACAAAATACAGGCATCTCCTCAGAGAATGCAAAAGAGATTCACAAGAAAAGTTCCGGGGGTGTGGAACTTCAGTTACCTGGAGAAGCTGGGACTGTTTTCCTTGGAGAAGAGAAGGTTGAGAGGAGATTTGATAAAAGTGCTTAAAATCAGGTAGGGGCCTGGAGCGAGCAGGTTGAGAGAAAGGATCGAGAACCAGAGGTCACAGGGTTAAGATAATTGACCATAAGACCATAAGACATTGGAGCAGAAATTAGGCCATTCGGCCCATCGAGTCTGCTCCGCCATTCAATCATGGCTGATAAGTCTCTCAACCCCATTCTCCCACCTTCACCCCATAACCTTTGATTGGCAAAAGAAGCAACAGCGACATGGGAAAAGCTTTTTTTTTGTACACACCGAGTGGTTATAAGATCTGGAATGCACTGCCCTAGAGTGCGATGGAGGCTGATTCAATCGAAACTTTCGAGAGGGAATTGGATAAACACCTGAGGAAAGAACATGTGCCAGGCAACAAGGAAAAGGCGAGGGGACTAGGCGAGTAGCTCTTACAAAGAGCCAGCACAGACACGATGGGCCAAATAGTCTCCGCCTGCACTATAACCATTCTATAATCCCATGATCCTTCTAAGGTTCTCCAGCTCATTCTATCATGCATATTGATTACTTTAATGTGTTTGGCCATTCACAATGTGATGTGGAATTAGCAGCACGGTAATGGCTCATTTGCACCTTTTCAATCATTCATACGTGTCTGGGACTCCTCTCCCTGATGAAAATGTATACTACAGAATGACAGAATTGTTACAATGCAGAAGGAGGCCATTCAGCCCATCATGTCTGCCCCAGCTCTCCTAATGAGCAATTTGACTTAGTGCCATTCCCCTGCCTTTTCCCCGCAAATCTGCCCAACCTTTCTAATTGAAATGATCACCTAATGCCCTCTTGAATGCCTACATGGAACCTGCCTCCACCACACTTCCAGGCAGTGCATTCCTGACCTGAACTACTCGCTGTGTCAAAAAGTTTTCTGGCAGGCACACAGTCTACAGGTCAAGCATACAACAACAACCTAAATTTGAATAGCACCTTTAACGCAAAGTAACGTCCCAAAGCACTTCACGGCAGCCACATAAGATGGCGATCAAAACCTCGGCCTAACAGGTCGGTTTTAATGAATGGCTTAAAGGAGACAAAGAGGTGATGTGCCAGGGAGCTGTAGCGTTTAAAACTTAGGCAGCTGAAAGCATGGCCCGCCAATGATGGAGTGGCCAAAGTTGAGAACGCAAAAGCGATCGGAATCTGAGGAGCAGCAGATATCTCGGAGGGTCGTGGGGGCTGGAGGAGATTACAGAGATTGGAAGCGGGGAGGTCAGGGAGGGACTAGAAAACAAGGATGAGAATTTTAAAAATGAAGATGTTACTTGTCCGGGAGCCAATTCAGTCAGGGAGGACAGAGGGAAATAGGCGAACGGGGCTCGCTGTGGGTTAAGACACGGGCAGCAGAGTTTAGGACGACCTCAAGTTTACGGAGGGTTGAATGTGGGAGAGCAGCCAGGAGTGTGTTGGGATAGTCACGGCTAGAGTTAACGAAGGCATGAGTGAGGGCCTGAATTATACCCAATGTTCCACTGCACCACAAAGGCGGCTTAGTCCCAGGCTGCATTCGGACCATCAAATGGTATTATTTTGTCGTTAATTCAAAACACAAAATCACACAGTAAACAAACTTCAGCAGTTGGAAAAGTTCTGAATTAAAATATCTGTGTTTCTTGCCCGTTCATGTTTTCAAAAATTTCACAGTCATGAAAAGAAGGACAGTTATTGCAAGCTTAGATAACATTGTGTGCATTAGTGACAGTCTGCAGGGCTTCCAAGAGATAAAACTGCTATTAAGTCTTCAATAGGGCCGTTAAGCAGGAGATCTAATGCATCTCTGTAGGTTCATCTGAATGCTTTCATTATTATCAGCACCTTACAGTGACAGCTGTCAGTCATGGTCCGATGAGCTTATGTGCATCAGCATGGTTCTCGTACTTTGTCATTATTTACCCCATGGCAGGGGGCTCGGTTCCCAGAAATGATACCCGAGATGCCAGAGAAGGGATCGCATCGTGCAGTGAGGGTGGATCGTTCACTGAAGCATGTGTCTGTCAATCACTGGAGCAAGAGAATTAAAGCAAGTGCCAAAGAGCTTAGGTTGATTCAGATTCAGCAGAAACTTGCACGACTAGCAAGCGAAGATGAAACAATAACGCAAGTACATTTTTGGTGTTCTATTCAACTTTTCCGTACTTGCCTTGCATCGAATCAATTTTATATCCACCTGGCAGATGTAGGCTTTTCTACATTGATATTGTCTATACAGAGCTTCAGGGTGTCCTACAGATGATGTATAAATCCAAGTTCTTCCTTTCTTTTGTCCTTTCTTTCAACACAAGGAGACCATTCTATCACAGAATCACAGAATCACAGTGCAGAAGAGGCCCTTCGGCCCATCAAGTCTGCACCGACACGTGAGAAACACCTGACCTACCTCCCTAATCCCAATTGCCAGCACCTGGCCCATAGCCTTGAATGTTATGACGTGCCAAGTGCTCATCCAGGTACTTTTTAAAGGATGTGAGGCAACCCACCTCCACCACCCTCCCAGGCAGTGCATTCCAGTCCGTCACCTTGAACTTATGTCCCCTCATGACTGACCCTTGAACCAAGGGGAACAGCTGTTCCCTATTCACCCTGTCCATGCCTCAGTGCACCGTGCCCACTCCCTCCCCATAGTCCTGCAACTGCTGCCGTTTGAAGGTTTGATCCAGCTCCCTTTCTTGCAGGTTCCCATTGAACCCACATGAAATGTCACTTTGATGCCGTGGGGAAATCTTGGCTTTGTGTCCACCCCCATGTTTTGTTGACTTCGCAGCCACTTCCCTTCTGAGGCTGGTGACGATCACTGAGAATGTCCAACAAAAATACATGAAGACAAACGCCAGCAAAGGCAGGTTAGCTGTAACTGAATTCATCAACAATTTAACAAGACTAAAACACATAGCGGGCTCCTGATCACCTGGAGGACAGTCTGGCTGAATCTCACCCCTTTCTTTTCACTTTCACGACCATCATCCCACCACGGCCGTTAATGGAATTTAAATTCAGTTAATAAATCTGGAATTATAAAGCTAGTCTCGGTGATGGTGACCATGAAACTATCATCAATTGTTGTAAAAAGCCGCCTGGTTCACTAATGTCCTTTAGGAAATGAAATCTGCTGTCCTTACCCAGTCTGGCCTACATATGACTCCAGATCCACTGTGATATGGTTGACTGTTAATTGCCCTCTGAAATGGCCTAATAAGTCACTCAATTCCAGGACAGTTAGGGATGGGTGACAAATGCTGGCCTGGTCAGCAATGTCCACGTAACATGAAAGAATCAAAAAAATTCTATGTTTTCGATTGACCTTCTGTAACCCTTTACGGCTAGGCTCCAGACAAAACTGGGACCTGTATTAGACATTCCTCCATTGTTACTGGGTCAAAACCTTGAAACTCCCTGCCCAACAACATTGTAGATGTACCCACTGTGGGAATGTGGGCTTACACTAACCAGGCGCCCCAATGTCTTGGACTGTTTGTGGGATCAGTACACAATGAGTTCTGTTTTGCTGAATAGGGAGTTTACAAAGCTAGCCGAAGGCAAAGACAAGGACCTGAAGGAATGTGGGAAGGTCATTCACCCTTGTCTTGAGGGTCTGAGGACATTGTCTGGTCACTGTGTTTATAATGATGCAGTATACAGTGACTGAAGAGCCTAAGTGGACCATATAACCATGGTAACAGAATGATTGGGAGAGGTCAAGATGGGCGGAGCATATCATCTTGGCTCCATGTTGAAAAATTCAGTATCACCTTTATATATTTTATTGTGATTTAAAAGAAGTATGCATGAAATGTAGCAATCAAGGATGGTATTAGAGAAAGGTTTTGAGTAAACCATTGTACACTGTAGTCACACTGGATTGTGGAGTGTAATGAACTTGAATTCTCATAGTGAATCATGAACTCAATAAAGAATCATATAATGGGCTAGTGTGGTATGATTTACCTCAGTAAAACATGCTGGATGTCTGGGTACTTTAATCTTTGAAGTAGCAAAATGAAATAGAACAGGAAGGCAGTTCCAGCACCTACAACACATGGTCTACAACTCTTCAAGAAGACAGCCCAACAGCACATTCTGCCCATAACTAACAGGTTAATGTTTTTTTTTTAAAAAGGAAGCAGTTAGGAGGAAGTTTGAATGGTGGTTGCAATACTTTTCATTGCGTCAAATTTGACCTGGTTTCAGAAAGGTCCTGAAGAAATTTTAAACCTTCTCACCCAACAAGAATTAGGGGATGGAGACGGCAGCTGAAATTGGCTGGTGAACTTACTCAAAGGTGTCCCACACTGATCCTGTTCCCTCGAAATTTAACATGCTCTTCTGAACAGGTGCCAAGGGCACACACCTGAAGTTGGCAGAGTCCTTCTTTAAATATGCTGCTCAAGGCTTAATTATGTCCTTGGACTCCAATGCAATTTTAACTCCTGGCCTGAATGGGGAGCTCATCGATGTCAGATGGAGAGAGCTGGAAGAGGGCTCCTTATTTTGGTCTAAGATCTCCTCTGAAAAATCCCTCATCATTGAAAGTCTAGAAACATAATTGAACCAGCCATATAAATACCGTGCTTGAAAAAGGAGGTCGGAGATCAAGAGTTCTGCAAGGAAGAACTCACATCCTGCCCCCTCATGGCCTTTCCACCATCTACCAGAAACAAATCGGGAGTGTGATGGAACTCTCCACTTACCTGGATGAGCAATAATGCCAACAACAGTCAAAGAGCTCAACACCACCCTTGGCAAAGCATCTCCATTTGATCGGCACCCCATCCACCATTAAACACTCAGACCCTCCATCACTGCCACACAATGGCAGCAGTGTGTACAAGACTCCTTAGACAGCACCTTCCAAAGGCACGACCTCTACCACCTAGAAGGACAAAGGGCAGCAGACACATGGGAACGTCACCTTGTGCAAGTTCCCCTCCAAGCCGCACACCATCCTGACTTGGAAATATATCGTCGTTCCTTCACTGTCGTTGGGTCAAAATCCTGGAACTCCCTGCCTAACAGCACTGTGGGTGTACCTACACCACACGGACGGCAGCAGTTCAAGAAGGTGCCTGACCGCCACCTCCTCGAAGGCAATGAGTGATGGGCGATAAATGCTGGTCTAGCCGACGATGCCCACAACCCATTAAAGAATAAAAGAAAGGAGGTTTATAGGGAATGAATTCTAGACTTTGGGGCCCAGGCAGCTGAAGGTGCAGCACTACTGGTGAAGCAATAAAAATCAGAGGCCAGGATGAGAGCAGTACAGAGATCTCAGGGAGTAGTGGGACTAAAGGAGATTACAGAGATAGGGACAGGAGAGGCCATCGAGCAATTTGAAAAGAAGAATGAGAATTTTAAAATAAAGACATTGCTTGACCGGGAGCCAATGTAGGTCAGCGCGCACATGGGTGGATAGTGGGATAGGATTTGCCGTGAGTTAAGATATGGGCAGCAAAGTTTTCTGAGGACAAACTATGAGCTGATGGTCCCAGTAGCAGCACTGAAGGAGTGCTGCACTATTGGTGGTGCCATCTTTCAGATGAGACATATCACGTCTGCTTCCTCAGGTGGATTTTCATTTCATTCACGGGATGTGGGAACATCTGGCTGGGCCAGCATTTACTGCCCATTCATAATTGCCCTTGAGAAGGTGGTGGTGAGCCGCCTTCTTGAATCGCTGCAGTCCATGTGGTGTAGGTACACCCACAGTGCTGTTAGGATGGGTGTTCCAGGATTTTCACCCAGCGACGGCAATATGGTTCCAAATTACGATGGTGTGTGGCTTGGAGGAGGACTTGCAGGTGGTGATGTGCTGATGCAACTGCTGCCCTTGTCCTTCTGGGTGCAAGAGGCTGTGGGTTTGGAAGGCGATGTCTAAGGACCCTTGGTGAGTTGCTGCAGTGCATCTTGTGGATGGTACACACTGCTGCCAATGTGTGTCAGGGTGGAGAGAGTGAAAGTTTTAGGTGGTAGATGGGGTGCCAATCAAGCGGGGCTGCTTTGTCCTAGATGGTGTCGAGCTTCTTGTGTGTTGTTGGAGCTGCACTCATCCAGGCAAGTGGGGAGTATTCCATCTCAATCCTGACTTGTGCCTTTCTTAAGGGAAACTTGAAACAACAGCCACAACTGTTCTGCAACTTGTATATACTTCAAGATGCGTGCGTTAAATTCTGTAGTAATAAAACCACAGAGTTTCATAGGTTTCCTACAAAACTAAATTAAACTTTTTTTAAATAAAAAAATGATTTTAAGCACATACATAGGTCTACAAATTACTACTGTGATGGCTCCTAGCCCCCCCCCCCCCAAGTTAATCTAGTTCCCAGTTATACCTCCGTTAAGGCAATAGTAAAATACACAGAATTAAACAGACCCAGGCAAAGCACACACCCCGGACAGTCAAATTCAAAGTGAATTTTCTCAGCTTTGGTTCCTTGTGGACACCAGCTTGAGGCTTACATTGCTGGAGGCTTTTCATGCTTGTGTTAGATCTTAACTTGCCTGCCCTTACACACAGCCTTCCCTCCTTTATACATATTCTCCACTTTGAATGTAAATCCCATTGTTTTACCTCTCTCATATTAAAAATCTATCATAGTTCCAATTTTAACCAGTAATCATTGGGAAATATAAACACCCTATTTCTTAACTTCTCCTCACTAGATGAAACATTTCACCCCCTCTTTTGAATTCAAGCTACTCTAGCTTATTTAAAAATGCAAGTGTTCCCTTTACACCTCACATTCCAAAACTTCACCCATGTTTACCTATTTAACATTTCAAACCTAGCTTATCTTCTAATACATCAAGACCTTCAGACCAGCTTCCTTTAATTCAATTAAGTCTCACACACACACACACACACACAAACACACAGGCCATTGACACAGACCCCACTATTACTCTGCTTTACAATAAATTCCAATAACATTATGAAAATTATTGTATTTTCCTGACAGCCTGGTAGATGGTGGACAGACTTTGGGAGTCAGGAAGTGAGTTACTCTCCACAGAATTCCTAGCTTCTAACCTGCTCTTGCAGCTACAGTATTTTTATGGCTAGTCCAGATCAATTTCTGGTCACTGGTAACCTCCGAATGTTATCAGTGGGAGTGTTCAGTGATTTAGTGCCATTGAATGTCAAGGGGGGATGGCTAGATTCCCTCTCGTTGGAGATGGCCATTGCCTGGCACTTGTGTGGTGTGAATGTTACATGCCACTTGTCAGCTCAAGCCTGGATATTGTCCAGGTCTTGCTGCATTTGGACATGGACTGATTCAGTATGTGAGGAGTCCGCGAATGGTGCTGAACATTGTGCAATCATCAGTGAACATCCCCATTTCTGACCTTATGGAAGGAAGGTCATTGATGAAGCAGCTGAAGATGGTTGGGCCGAGGACACTACCCTGGGTCATTTCAATTTTCAGGTGGGTGGGGGTGCAGCCGAATCAGCTGTACGCCCGCTGACCTGTCAATGGCCAATTGAGGCCATTTAAAAAGTAATTGCAGTAATTAATGGACCTGCCCGTCCAACCTTAATGTAGGTGGGCAGGCTGGGAGCCCTGGCGGGCTTCAGAGAAAGCATCAAACCTCATCTACGGGCGGGATGAGGTTTCATGTGGATTTTTAAACATTTAATAAAAGTGATGGACATGTCCCAACTCATGTGACAGTGTCGCATGAGGGGACATGTCAGGGAAATTTTATTTTTCTACTTTTGAATTTGGAGCCAATCTCCCTGAGGCAGCACTTAGCCTCAGGGGGATGAGTGCGCTCCTTCATGCACATGCGTGAAAGAGCATACCCTTAGCTTAGGGAATCCCCCCAGCTCACACAGGGAGCGCATAGCGCTTCCTGGTGGACATCATGCTGGGTGGGCCTTAATTGGCCCGCCCACATAAAATGGCGGCGCGCCCCCCCATCAGGGCCGCTGATCGGAGGTGCGCCTGCATGTGCCCGCTCCTGAACCTCCCCCACCCCCCCCCCCCCCCCCCCCCCCCCCCCCCCCCCCCCCCCCCCCCCCCCCCCCCCCGCCCCCCCCCCACAACAAGGGGGAAAATTCTGCCATAGGTATATTATTTCTACCATTTCCCCTTTATCTACCCTTCTGGTTACATTCTCAAAAAGCTCTAATAAATTTGTTGAACAGGATTTCCCTTCAGTAAAACCTATTGACTTTTGGCTGTTTGACAAACCATGCTTTTCCAAGTGTGTTGTTTAAGACTTCCTTAATAACAGGTTCCAGGATTTCCCCAACAACTGATGTTCGGGTAACAGACCTGTAGGTCACTGTTTTCTCTCCCCTTCCTTTCTTGAAAAACAGCCTAACATTTGCTAACTTCCAATCTAGTGGAACTGTTCCCGAAAGTAAGGTATTTTGGAGAACTGTAGCTGGCACATCCACTATCACTGCAGCTGTCTCTTTTAGGGTCCTAGGTTGTAGGCAATCAGGTTTTTTACTTCTTAACCACTTTTTGGTGGCCCTTAGCTCGTTTCTAAAACATTCCCAACCCTCAGAGTCGTTATTGTTGTTTGTACCTCTGCCTTTAATCTCATTCTATCCTGAACTTGCTGAGTGAGGCAATGGATGACTTCCTTCTTGCTTATTCTTTTGTGTCTTTTGGAACGAGGTCAGGAGCTGAGTGGCCCTGGCAGAATCCAAACTGAGCGTCAGTGAGCAGGTTATTGCTGAGTAAGTGTCACTTGAGACCACCACCAACCACCCCTCCCAACGCTTTGGTGATGATCGGGAGTAGAGCGAACGCATGGCACCTATTTCAGAGAAGAGCCCGGGGGATCTCTCTCTGGCGCCCCGGCCAATAGGCATCCCCCAATTAACGTCGCAAAAAACCAAATTACCCAGTCATTGGCACGTTGCTCTTTGTGGGAGCTTGTTGTGCACAAATCGGCTGCTGCGTTTCCAGTGTTACAACTGTGGCTACACTTCATTGGCTGTAAAGCACTCTGGGACAACCTGAGGTTGTGAAAGGCGCCATATAAGTGCAAGTCTTTCTTTCCCCCACCACCCAACATTCCATTCCCGCCTCCTGTATGATCAGGTCTGGGTGATCAGGTGATGGGATTTTGCAGATGATTCCTGGGAATTAAAATTCCCACTGAAGGTTCTAAATTGCGATCTTTAGGTCGGTCAGAAAATGTCGTGAACGCTGCATTTGATTCTTCCGTGTTTACGATTGCTCTGATTAACTCTGGCTCGCAGTGCTAAGACTGATAAATCGAGCTCCAGTCAATTCCTTTGTTGCTATTTGATTTGGCTTTGTCAATATTATCGCCCGGGCCAAACGCTGAGCACGGAAATAAAAACACCTCCATCTGCTGGTCATCAACAGAAGTGCAGGAATAAACTCAAATATTTCAGAGAGGGGAGCCATTCAGCCCCTCAAAAATATTCCATCATTCATTTAAAACATGGCCGATCTCTGCCTTGACTCCATTTGTCCACCTGTGTTCCATCATCATTAATACTGCTCAGCACGTTCCCACAGACAGCAATGCGATATTGACTAGATAATCTGTTCTTTGTGACATTGGTTGAGGGGTAAACATTGTCCAGGGAATCAGGGATAACTCCCTTGCTCTTCTTCAACACGGTGTCGTGGGATCTCTTGCATCCGCCTGAAAAGGCGGACGGGGTCTCAGTTTAACATCCCACCTGACGAGCGTCACTCTGATAGTGCAGCATTCCTTCGGTACTGCATTGGAGTATCAGCTTGGCCGCTTGGAGTGGGAGTGAACCTTAAACCTTCCATCTTGGAGGCAAAGGCGCTCTCCACTGAGGGACGGCTGACACCTGTAGACGCTGCAGATGTTCTGCAGTTGCTGCCATATCTGCTTCAAAATGCATGCTGAAAGAGCGAGAGAAGAGACAAGAGGAATCTTTTGAAAGTAGCATGTTGTTATGGACTGGAATGTACTGTCCGAATGGGCGATGGAAGCAGATTGAGTATTAACTTTAAGAAGTGAAATTGGACAGATACCAGCAAAAAAAGGAAGCTTTTAACGGACTGTGGGGGAAAGAGCAGGAGGAGTGGGGCTAATTGGATAGCTCTTTCAAACAGCCAGCACGGGCACGATGGGTCGAATGGCCTCTTCTTGTGCATCATTTTATGATAGCATCTCTAACTTAATGAAACTTGCCCCCCTCCCCCCCCACTGATGATTTGCAGGAATAGTATCAAACACCACAGTCATGAACGGACAATCACAGTCAGGAAACATACTGGGCAGAATCTTGCCCTCCGGTGGCGTGTGGGTCCCACCGGCTCGGCGGTGGGCAGACAGCCGACCCCCACCATCGAAACGGGGCCCGCTGCCATTTTGAGTGGGTGGGCCGATTAGGGCCCGCCCAGGGGCATCCCTGACAGGAAGTGCTATGTGCTTCCTGTGAGGGTGGGGGGGGTGGGGGAGGGAATCCCCAGCTGTCAAAGTGCGCTCTTTCACACATGCGCACTGCTCCCTGAGGCTAGGTGCTGTCTCAGGGAGATCACTGACAGTCCAGAAAACGTTAAAAATAGACACATAAAAAAATTATTAACATGTCCCCCTCATGGGACAATGTCACCCGAGATGGGACATGTTAATAAAGACCACATAAACTTTATTAATTTTTTACAATACGGACATGAAACTTTCATCCCGCCAGTGGATGAGGTTTCCTGTATTATCAGGAGCCCGCTGGGGTCCCTGGCCTGCCCGCCAGCCTTAAGGTTAGACGGACAGGTCTTTAATTACTTTAAATAGCCTGTTAATGGCCTCAATTGGCCTTTGACAGGTCGTCAGGCAGACAGCTGATTTCGCTGTCCGCCCGCCTTCCTGAATATTTAAAGGGACCGGGATGAGGTCGGGGATTCCTCCTGACATCGTCCCGTGTCATTTTCCCCTTGGTGACTTGGCCCTGCCCCCAAATCTCCGACAGGGAAAATCCTGGCCTATGATCCCAACTGATGTTACCACTGGACAACACAGAACCCACTTGATAGATCCCCGCTTTTATTTTTTGTTTAGAAATGTGGAGAGTGGCTACTGAACAGAGTCACAGGAGTCAGCTGTTGGATTTTTAACAAAAGAATAAAACATTTATTAAACAAGAAAAGATGAGCTATTTTACAATACTCCTTCACCCACAACTATACCTTTACAGGTATATTCAGATTTGTAAGGATAACAGCAGTTATAAAAGCTATCTTATACTCTAATGTTCACAGTAAGGACACAGTCCATGTAAACCAATCGATGACCTGTCAGACACACCACACTCCGAAACCAAGTGACAGATACCACCTCAAACCGATGCTATGGATCTCCAGACACTTGTCACACTGTGAGCCAACCGGTCTCACTGAACTCCATCTTTTACTAGAGGGTTTCCAATCTCAACTCTCGAAGAACTCGCTTTGGAATCTTCTCCCATAATGATGCTTTCTCTCAGACGCTTTCCACAAATGCTTTCCTCAGACCTTCAAGCTTCTCGCAAAACCACTTTGCCTCGAGTCTGCTTCCTGCAGCTTTCTTTTCTTTAATTCAGAGCCTCTTTCTCTGCTCCTTGTTTTCGCTTCCCCTGAAAAGGATCTTGCTCCAGGTGCTTGTCTTTGTCCTTTGACTTAACTTAGGCGGCTTCTTGAGACCATTCTCCTTTTCTCTGCAGTTTTCTCTCCCAGTAGACTGCTGACAACTTAGTATCTCCCTTGAGGTCCATGACTCGCTCGACATTCACTGTTACTTTAGCTTGAGAGCAACCATCTAAGATGCTTAGACTTATTTCCTCAGCTATCTGCTAGTCTGTCCAGCTCGAGAGACTTACTCTGCTCCCCTCAACTTAGAGCATAATCACCAGCTGAATTCAAACTGCTTTTAGTCATTTGGTAGAACAGAACTTGAGTATTTCTGAAAAAAGGGACACCTCTGAGCTTTTCAGCTTGCACTCATCAGAAGAATACTAATATAAGGGGAGAACAACAATTTATACTGGATGCGAAGAGAGTACTAATTGGCTGACAAGTGGTGTTGCCATGGAGAATGCACCACTGATGGTGACTGACAGTTAACTGCCAAGCATTGGTTGAAATTTAAACTGGGAAGCTTGACCCTGATTGGTCAAGACATTGCCCTGAGGAATGAGTCAGCAAATGGCTGTCACTTATTTTGTTTAGCTGAAACAGGCGCAATGTATATACATGTTTTTTTTCTGTCTGCAAAGAACAGGGCCCCGTGTACTAATATATGTGATACTAATATATGTAGCTTCCAGTACACGCAAATGAGCCACACTGTCAGCCTGACTGACAATCTTAAATTGGTTATCAGCATAATTCTTAGCAAAATGAGGATTATTCAGCAAACTTTGTCCAATCGCGGAATCACATCTACTGTTGGACACAGAGTTTTGAGTTTTGCAAGCACAGGTTGGTTGGGTACAGTCTGTACCCTGCCCATTGCGATCAGCGGCTGGGACATGCTGTTTGATAAGATCTGCCAGTCTTTGAGATGTACGGCCTACATACCTAGTACCACCCTGCACTGAAATTCATATACCACGTTACTCATTTGTCTTTTTGGCTTGGGGGCAGCATCCTGTTAGTGGTTAATACCACCCGTGTTGCTATAGCATAGTGGCAGCGTGAAACAGCTAGCTTCACCTGTTGCTCAAATTTTTGGGGTACCTTGATTTGCCAGGGGAATCTGAGGTAGACTGCGGACTCTTCAGGGCTGAAAGTAACAGCCTGAGGCCCGTTCATGAGTTTGCGCGATATACAGCATGAAATGATCTGACCAAGGTATCCTGTAGGATGCCTCTGAGGTGCCCCTATTTCAGCATCAAGCTTGAACGGTGAGCAAATGGCTCAGACCCTATTTACAAGGTAGCAGACAAGACCAATCTCATAGCGTGTGGAGCTGTACGAATCCCAACGTGCCTATTGACCAGTGGAGGTAAGCTTGAGTTCAGTCTTAATGACACCATGTAGGCCCAAACAGATGGGGTTGCCATGGAATCCCCTCTAGGCCCAGCTCTCGCAAACATCTTTGTTGTGGGGAGAGGGGTCAGGCTGGGCAGGAGTGCGGGGCTGAGGTTACATTCAGATCAGCCACGATCGTATTGAATGCCGGAGGAGGCTCGAGGGGCCGAGTGGCCTGGTCCTGCTCCTAAGTCATATGTTCAGATGTCGTATGTTCATATTGCATGAGAAACGTGTCTTTGATGGAATGACATCTAATCTCCTCTTCCTTGCACATTTCCAATATGTGGATGGTACGTTTGCTGTATATAAATCCACATCTGCAAGTAATAATTTCCTTACAAGTCTTAATGGGCTCCAGCCTGCTCTCAAATTCACCTTTGAAATGGAGCAGTCAAATGAACCCTCCTTCCCTGAGTTGCAAGTTAGGAAACCCGCCATGGGGGGATCCTCTACCACCAGCTACACGAGCCTGCCTTGGTCAGTAATCTCTGCTGGACTCAGGCTTTGATTTGGCCCAGTTAACTGAGCCGACACGAGTTGTGTTTCTGGTGACGATGAAACCATTCAGATGGTTTTCAGGGACCCATTCCCACACTTGGGATGCAATAGTCCCTGTCCCGCCCTGCGGCAAGTTTCATGGTGGGCGGTGAGTGGAGAATCCAGCGGCAGGCAAAATGTCGGAAATCAGCCAGCATAAAAACAGGTCGCAGTTATCCCGCTGGTGTGTTAGTGGTGGGTCAGTTATCCTGCTGGTGTGTTAGTGGTGGGTCAGTTATCCCGCTGGTGTGTTAGTGGTGGGTCAGTTATCCTGCTGGTGCGTTAGTGGTGGGTCAGTTATCCCGCTGGTGCTTTAGTGGTGGGTCAGTTATCCGGCTGGTACGTTAGTGGTGGGTCAGTTAACCCGCTGGTGTGTTAGTGATGGGTCAGTTATCCCGCTGGTGTGTTAGTGGTGGGTCAGTTATCCCGCTGGTGCGTTAGTGGTGGGTCAGTTATCCCGCTGGTGCGTTAGTGGTGGGTCAGTTAACCCGCTGGTGCGTTAGTGGTGGGTCAGTTATCCCGCTGGTGTGTTAGTGGTGGGTCAGTTATCCCGCTGGTGTGTTAGTGGTGGGTCAGTTAACCCGCTGGTGTGTTAGTGGTGGGTCAGTTATCCCGCTGGTGCGTTAGTGGTGGGTCAGTTATCCCGCTGGTGCGTTAGTGGTGGGTCAGTTAACCCGCTGGTGCGTTAGTGGTGGGTCAGTTATCCCGCTGGTGTGTTAGTGGTGGGTCAGTTATCCCGCTGGTGCGTTAGTGGTGGGTCAGTTAACCCGCTGGTGCGTTAGTGGTGGGTCAGTTATCCCGCTGGTGCGTTAGTGGTGGGTCAGTTATCCCGCTGGTGTGTTAGTGGTGGGTCAGTTATCCCGCTGGCTAGTGGCGTGAATGGCATTTGCATTCATTAGCATCTTATGAATGCTCATTAAAACGGCTGCTGGACAGAATCTTGTCCAATCTGGCACCTCGCCAGCGACAAATGACCTCGGTCTCAAACCCCCGTTTGTAAAGGGATGGGGCCTGCACAAGCCTGACTTCAGTTCACTTGTCACTCAGAGGTGAGTGTAACACACAGAGCCTACCTGCTATAGCGCTGCACCCGGCCTGGTTAACATGAACTGCTGGGGCTATAGGATTGGTCAGCCCCTGCTCTGTGCCTACGTTGTCCCGAGCGACACCGCTGTGCTGTGGTACTCATTCAGGCCACCACTTTCAGGCCAGTGACCAGCCGGGGCTGAGGAGTGCGGGGGTCTTCTACTCCCCAGGGGCAAACATTTTAGCATTGTGCCCTCTGGGTTCCCGATCCGTTTACGAGCGGGAGCAGTTTCTCCCCGTCTACTCTGTCCAGGCCCGGAGAGGCAACAAACCATCCTGGAGTCAAGCTGACGGCCGCAGAAATGCCTCTCTGCTCCCCTAGCTGAAGAACCCCCTATCAGCACTGCCCTTCCGCTCTTCTTCCTCCCCTCTGTACAGCTGGGCCACCCGTGGTGCCATGGGCTTGGCTCTTGCTGACTTCCTCCAAGGATCCATCATCCTCACCCATATCCAGAATGGAAAACTGGTTAGTGAGCCAGACCCTGCACTACCTGCCTGTTTCTCCCTGGGCTGCCTGGCTTGTTTGCCCCTCACCGGTGCTGTGACCACCTCTCCGAACGTGCTACCCACGTAGCTCTCTGCCTCATTGGATGCACCCTCAGTGACTCCAGCCGCTGCTCAAGCCCTGAAACACGGAGCTCAAGGTTGTGCAGCCAGTGACACCTTCCTGCACATGGGTTCACCTGGGTGGTGAGAATTATCCACAACTCCCCATGTGCCACAGGACAGACTTGGCTGAGCTGTCCGGCCATGCCTAGAGTCATAGTCATAGAGGTCTACAGCACAGAAAAAGGCCCTTCAGCCCATCGAGTCTGCACCAGTCAAACAAGTACCTAACTATTCTAATCCCATTCCCCAGCATTAGGCCCAGAGCCTTGTATGCCATGGCATCGCAAGTGCACATCCAAATACTTAAATGTTATGAGGGTTTCTGCCTCTACCACCCTTTCAGGCAGTGAGTTCCAGATTCCCACCACCCTCTGGGTGAAACAATTCTTCCTCACATCCCCTCTGAACCTCCTGTCCCTTAGCTTAAATCTATGCCCCCTGGTTATTGATCTCTCCACCAAGAGGAAAAGTTCCTTCCTGACTACCCTATCTATGCCCCTCATATTTTTATACACCTCAATCTCCTCTGCTCCAGGGAAAATAGCCCCAGTCTATCCAATCTCTCCTCACGACTAAAACTCTCCAGCCCAGGCAACATCCTGGTAAATCTCCTCTGCACTCTCTCTAATGCAATCACATTCTTCCTATAATGCAGATTCCAGAACTGCACGCAATACTCTAGCTGTGGCTTAACCAGCGTTTTATACAGTTCCAGCATAACCTCCCTGCTCTTATATTCTATGCCTCCACTAATAAAGGTAAGTATCCCATATGCCTTCTTAACTACCTTATCTACCTATCCCACATGCCTTTACCTTAAACTTTTAAATTGCTTTTTTACTCATTCTTTAATCACTTTAACTTACTTTAGCCTTACTGTTTTACAATTATCCATAAACTGGAGATTAGTAGGAAGAAGAAATTCTTCATCCTTACTCACATATCAGCCCCCTCTCCTGTGCCTATAAATTCTTACTTTCCTTGTGCTAGAAATCTATGTTTCTGTACTCATGCTGTTTTCAATCTCATGACTGTCTCTATACTCAAGCTGTTTTATCTCCTGAACTCTCGCTGTTTTATCTCCTGAACTCTCGCTGTTTTATCCCCTGAACTGCTGCTGTTTTATCTCCTGAACTCTTGCTGTTTTATCTCCTGAACTCTCGCTGTTTTATCCCCTGAACTGCTGCTGTTTTATCTTCTGAACTCTCGCTGTTTTATCTCCCGAACTCTCGCTGTTTTATCCCCTGAACTGCTGCTGTTTTATCCCTTGAACTCTCGCTGTTTTATCTCCTGAACTCTCGCTGTTTTATCCCCTGAACTGCTGCTGTTTTATCTCCTGAACTCTCACTGTTTTATCCCCTGAACTGCTGCTGTTTTATCTCCTGAACTCTCGCTGTTTTATCCCCTGAACTGCTGCTGTTTTATCTCCTGAACTCTCACTGTTTTATCCCCTGAACTGCTGCTGTTTTATCTCCTGAACTCTCACTGTTTTATCCCCTGAACTGCTGCTGTTTTATCTTCTGAACTCTCGCTGTTTTATCTCCTGAACTCTCGCTGTTTTATCCCCTGAACTGCTGCTGTTTTATTTCCTGAACTCTCACTGTTTTATCCCCTGAACTGCTGCTGTTTTATCTCCTGGACTCTCGCTGTTTTATCCCCTGAACTGCTGCTGTTTTATCTCCTGAACTCTCACTGTTTTATCCCCTGAACTGCTGCTGTTTTATTTCCTGAACTCTCGCTGTTTTATCTCCTGAACATTCGCTGTTTTATCTCCCGAACTCATGAATTGTCAGGCCATGATCTCTGCCTTGGTCCACAGTGCCCTGTAAGGGATCTCACTCTGGGAACTCCACTGAGGAACAAGAGCGATGTGAGAGAAGCCTTCACCACCATCTAATGACGCTGCTGCGACTAGATGTGGACATGTCTTAGGATCTCCTCTTACCTTGCATATCTTGCCTTCTGTCACTAACACTGAGGAGACACAAATGCCAATAGAATAACAATGCTGATGAGCTGCCCTCATTCAATGGTGTTCCTGGAGGAAGAGGAGAAGCGCTTTGTTATAGAGTTGATTTTCCAGGCAACTTTTCTTGGTGCACACATTGAACTTTATTTACAAGACAGCAGCAGCTACATGTGTGCATCAAACTCTATCACTAAAGAAGAACTCTCCCCTAGAGGTTCTCCGTGCTGCTAACCCATTGGTTTACACAGATCATGTGATCTTGCAATGCACAATCATTCTTAACGCTGCAGTCCTACGTTTATGAAAGCTATAATTACTGCATTCCTCCCCCTTTAACTTTGCTGTACATTTTGTGTTTATAATGTTAACTTATCACATGACATTACAATACTTACACAGTTCATGAAATTACAGGTTCAGTCTTTCAGGTGGCTTCCTGATCTGTGTGGAGTGTTGTAGCTCCACGACTTCAGATTATTTTGCAGGAAACACATTCTCTGAAACCGCATTAACATCAGGTATCTCCTTAGGCACAGGCAGTTCAGTGTCTTCTGCTCCGACAGAGACATTGGGCACATCTATCCTTGGCTGAACAACTTCCACAGGAACCATAGGTTCAGCAATCATTACAGGTGGAACATCATTTTGCTGGGGTATCTCTCTTCCTCTTAAATGATCCACATGCTTAAGGTTGGTCCAGCCCTCCGCCTCCACATGATACAACAATGGTCCGGTCACAGAGCTTACTTTACCAGGTAACCACTTCGGTCTTCCACCCAAATTCTTTGCATACACTGCTTCTCCAACAGTAAATTGTTGCTCAGGACTATGCAAATCATGAGTCTCTTTTTGATTCCCTTGACTTTTCTCCATCTTCCCCTCCAAATTGGGAAGTATCAGGCTTAGTCTTGTTCGAAGACAGAGCCTCATCAGTCATTCTGGAGGTGTTGCACCTGTCTAAGTGTGGGGGGGTGGTGGGGGTGTGGCTGTTCTGTAGTGAAATAGGAAATGAGCAAGTTTAGTTCCCAACGAGTCACCCGTTAACACTTTCATCCCCGCATTAAAAGTTTGTACTGCTCTTTTCACCAGTCTGTTAGATGACGGAGGGTTTGGTGCAGTCTTCACATGGGTGATACCATTCAGGCTGACAAGCCTTTGAAATTCAGCACTGGTAAACAATATCTGAGATGGTTACTTCTGACAATCCATGGACAACAAAGCTTTGACATTGTTTCTCTATGACGTTGGGCAACTTAATCTCATAAATATCTAACCACTTGGAAAGAGCACCTATAATCAGGAGAAACATGGTTCCATGAAAAGGACCAACGAAATCTATGTGCAATCCCATGGGTGTAATGGGGCTGCCTCCAGCAACTTTTGTAGCTGTTGGCATTGCACACAGTGTTTAATCACCTCATCAATATCACCGGACATCCCCCCGGCCGCCAAAGATAACTTTGCGCTATCACCTTCATTCTGGAGATTCCTGTACAGGACCTGTGTAACTCAACTAAGAGCAGTTCCTTTCCTTCTGGAGGAACTACTTCTTGTGTACCCCATAATAGAATACCATCTTGACTGCTCATTTCGTGTCTTTGTTCGAAAAATGGCTTCAATTCATTCAGAGACTGGTTCCTGGGACCATCCATGTAACACTTGGTCTCTCACTCGAGACAGGACTGGATCAGGATTCATCCAGTTTCTTATCTGCCTGGCACAGACTGGTGAGGATTCCAGGAAACTCATCACTAATACAAGCTCTTGGGGAATTGGGACATGCTCATTTTTCTCTCGCAAAGGAAGGCGATTTAGGGCATCAGCATTGGCTATATGAATCGCTGGTCTATGCACAAAGGTGTATTCATATGCCACCAAGCTTAGGGCCCATATTTAAGTTTGTGCAGGAGCTATGGGAGAGATAGCCTGTCTCTCGCTAAACAGATCCAAAAGTGGTTTGTGATCTGATGCTATTGTGAAATGTCTCACGTGCACATATTGGTGGAATTTTTTTACACCAGAAATAATCAGACCTTCCTTTTCGATCTGAGAATATCCTTTTTCAGCTGCAGTAAGTGTCCTGGATACAAAGCCTATCAGCCTCTCTGTGCCATCGTCCGTCTTGTGAGATAGTACCGCTCCCATTCCGTAGGGGGATACAATGCAGGTTAGCACCAATTCCTTTGTCGGGTCATAAGGCACAAACAAATTTGAAGAGTGCAGGAGCTGTTTTACTTTCATGAAGGTTTTCTTCTTGGGGTGACTCCCAAACCCAACGCTGGTTTTTCTTTAGCAGTGAATGTAGAGGGGCTCGAACCGTTGATAAATTTGATAGAAATCGGCCATAATAATTTACCAACCCTGAAAATGATTTAAGTTCAGGGAAGTTTTTAGGTGCTGGTGTCCGTCTGATTGCTTTAACCTTCTCTTCAACAGGGTGTAACCCTTGGTCATCTACCCGGTGGCCCAAATAAATCGCTTCATTTGCCTGAGAAGTTCATTCTTCCTTCTTTATGCGCACTCCTGCTTCTAAAAATCATTTCAGGACTTCCTCTAGATTAGCCAAGTGTTCCTTTTCTGAGGATCCAGTTATTAGTACATCGTCCAGGTAGACCACAACTTGACGTGGTCCTTGTAGCGAGCTCTCCATCGTCCCCTGAAAAGTGGTACAGGCTGAAGTAACACTGAAGGGCCAGCATGTGTATTGATATAACTCTTTGTATGTTTATGGTCACAGCTTCTCAGGAGGCATTGTCCAGTTCCAGTTGCTGATATGCGTGACTCATGTCAAGCTTTGTATACGTTTTCCCTCCTGCAAGCTTGGCATTGACATCTTCAACCTTGGGAATAGGGCACCCGCCCAGTTTGGCTGCAGTTTGTTGACTGTTAGTTTATAGTCCCCACAGATCTGGACGGCCTGGTCTGGTTTAAGGACAAAGACTATGGGTGCTGCCCAATCTAAGAACTGAGCCACTTTTATGATGCCCAGCCCCTCTAGCCGGCTCAACTCAGCGCCAACCTTCCCTCTCAGGGCGTATGGTACCGGTCTTGCTTTCAAAAAGCGAGGGGTTGCTTCTGGGTTCACGTAAATCTTGGCCTGTTGACTTTGAATTTTTCCCAGTTCATCCTTGAAGTCATTTTTTTAGCAGTTCTGGCAGTCCCCCTGCTCACAACTGGAAGATTTTGGACAGGTCCAATTTAATCTCTTTCAACCCATCACGACCTAGAAGGCTTGGCCCTTCACCTTCTATCACCATCACTGGTAGCTGTGCTGTTTGCTGTCTATAATGAACAGTTACTCTGGTGATACCTTTTGCCTGGATTTCTTCATCTGTGTACACAAAGTGGCAGATGGAATACAATGTGCGAACGTGTGAGGTCATGCACTTTGGTAGGAAGAATAGAAGCATGGACTATTTTCTAAATGGGGAGAGAATTCAGAAATCTGGAGTGCAAAGGGACTTGGGTGTCCTAGTCCAGATTCCCTTAAGGTTAACTTGCAAGTTGAGTCAGTAGTTAGGAAGGCAAATGCAATGTTGGCATTTATTTCAAGAGGACTAGAATATAAAAGCAGGGATGTGCTGCTGAGGCTTTATAAGGCTCTGGTCAGACCACATTTAGAATATTGTGAGCAAGTTTGGGCCCTGTATCTCAGGAAGGATGTGCTGGCCCTGGAGAGAGTCCAGAGAAGCTTCACGAGAATGATCCCAGGAATGAAAGGCTTAACATATGAGGAACGTTTGAGGACTCTGGGTCTATACTCGATGGAGTTTAGAAGGATGAGGGGGGATCTGATTGAAACTTACCGAATACTGAAAGGCCTGGATAGAGTGGACGTGGGGAAGATGTTTCCATTAGTAGGAGAGACTAGGACCCAAGGGCACAGCCTCAAAGTAAAGGGAAGACCTTTTGGAACAGAGATGAGGAGAAACGTCTTTAGCCAGAGAGTGGTGAATCTATGGAATTCATTGCCACAGAAGGCTGTGGAGGCCAGGTCATTAAGTGTATTTAAGACCGAGATTGATAGGTTCTTGATTGGTAAGGGGATCAAAGGTTACAGGGAGAAGGCGGGAGAATGGGGTTGAGAAACTTATCAGCCATGATTGAATGACGGAGCAGACTCGATGGGCCGAATGGCCTAATTTCTGCTCCTATGTCTTATGGTCTTATGGTTTTCAACTTGGCAGAGATTTGTTCCACATTTAATTGTTGATCACCTTTATTTAGATATCTGAAAGTGTGTTCTCCTATAACAGCTTATCATTCACTTGCACTTACATAAATGTCAGAATTGGTTGGTTCTGGCTCTTCCACACTATACTCTTCATTGGACTTCGATTGTTGCCTGGAAGCCTGTTTTAATCTCGCTTTGCAATGTTTCAATATGTGCCCACTTTTGCGACAAAAATAACACTTCCAGGCAACCGTTCTTGCTGAAAATATTGAACTTAATTTGCATGACAGCAGCAGCAACCACATGGATGCATCAAACTCTATAACTAAAAAATAACTCTCCCCTAGAGGTTCCCCGTTCTGTTAAGCGATTGGTTTACGCAGATCATGTGACCTTACAACACAGGATTTTTCTTAAAGCTATGGTCTTATATTTATCAAAACTATAATTATTTCATGCTTACATCACACACTTCAAATAAAGATTTAAACACATCTCACTGACATCACACAAGGGTGCCGAGACCAGTTCAACTGAAGTTGACATCACGGGGAGGTGAATCTCATATTGAGACACGATCACTGATTGGGACAGTGGCTAAACCTCAACCTAAGAGGATTCCAATGTGCAAAATCACCATGCTTTCAGCTGACTAAAGTATTCACATAACCATCAGATGTGTTCACAAAAAGTGCAATCTATGGAATTCATCGCCACAGAAGGCTGCGGAGGCCAGGTCATTGAGTGTATTTAAGACCGAGATAGATAGGTTCTTGATTGGTAAGGGGATCAAAGGTTACGGGGAGAAGGCGGGAGAATGGGGTTGAGAAACCTATCAGCCGTGATTGAATGGTGGAGCAGACTCGATGGGCCGAATACACAAAACGTGTATAGCACACCCGTGACCCAAAAGTGACATCAATTTTTCTTAACTTTCTTAACCCTACTGCTACGCCTGGGTGCAGCCCCAACATCTGCAGCAGAGGTGGAGACAGCCTGAGGACTGCTACGTCCTGATGTCTGTAATGACCTTGACGGACGTCCTCTAGTGACCCGTGACCTGGAGGGGCCACGGCCTGATAAGGGTCACCTACTCAGGTGCAGAAGTGCCCTCTGCGGCCTGAGCAGCTGGAGTGGATGGGGGGTCACAGGCAGAGGGGGCTGTGAGCGGCTGTATGCCCTTGGAGTGTCCTGAGAGGAGGCCTTCGGGCTGTTCGGCTGATTCTCACCCCCCCCTGTGGGTGCCCCAGGCCCCTCCCTGACTCCTACAGGAGATGGTGCAGCTGGAAAGGGGTCAAGGGGCCTCGTCACCATGTTGCCTACATGCTGACGGTGCCCACCAGGGTGTGTGTGACTATGGAGTGCAGAGCCGAGCGCAAATCCGGCAAGACCTGCTGGACCAAGGTCTCCATGGTGGTCACCAGCCTTCCCATGGTGGCCTCAAGGCACTCGCATGTCGGAGCCATGATATCAGGCAGAACGTGGGTGGACTCCTCCATCGCTTGCTCTAATCTGTTGAGTGACTGTCGAATCTCTGCCTGATGTTCCGCCGCTTGTCGTTGCATTGTCCAGCAGTGAGTTGGAAGCCACTTCCAGAGGTTCATCATCTGACTGGGACTGAGTGGGTAGCTGGTCTCCAGCAACCCTCCGAGTGCAGGAGACCTGCGTTGTCCCTGCCTCCGACTGCTGCGGAGACGTGTCAGTGAGGTATTCTCCAGCAAGTGGGCCTGAGCCTAATCTATAGTTGTGCCCCATTGACATGTGTGTCTCTGAGCTGATGATGGGTATATCTGAGCGTTGTGATGGTTCTTCCAGAGCTTCCCCTTCGGATGTGGGCTGGGGGCTCAGACTGTTGCTCAAGTGCCTCGTGGACATCTACTGGTGCCTAGGAAATAGAAAATAGAGTTTCAGTTAATGAGCAAGAGCTAGGTAAGACTGCGTGTGAGTCACTGTGCTATGAGGTTTCAGGTGATGTGTGCCAAGCAGGCCAAATCCACAAGGGAAACGTAGCCACTCTGTCGGAACATTTTTGCAATTTGTATTTATTATGAGAAGACATTTAGAGATTTTAAAAATTAAACCAAAACAGTCATTAACAAAGAAAAAGATTTCAAGCACATACATAAGATTACAGTTACTTAATACTATAAGAAATCCCACAATTCCTCATTAACCTGACTCCCAACCACACAACTCATTTAAGGCAACAGTCCAAAATAGATTTTAAATTTAAAAAGCAAGCCAGCAAGTTACCACAGCACCCACTCGGATGTGGAATTCCAAAGGCTTTTCTCCAACTTCAGTTACTGGGCACTGCAGACTTTTGCAAAAAATGGCTGGAAGCTTCTTCAGGGGTGTTTTACACACTATTAGATCTTACATGGCCCCCCAACATAATCTTTCATTCCCCTTTATATGAGTTTCTCTCTCTTTAATCTGTAAATTCCATTGTTCCATATGACTTTGCAGATTTACTTTTCCCATAATATAAAAATCTTCCATGTTGCCAATATGACCTCTTTCTTTTTGGGAAAAGTAAACATACTGTTTGGCCTTGCTTATCTTACCAGTTGTAAACATCTTACCATCCCTTTGCTATCCAAACAACACCTTCTCATATCTAAAAATGCAAATTCCCTTCACACCTTACATGCTAAGACCTTATTATGTTAACTCATTAGCATTTCGAGTCCCTTCTACACCTCCTTTTTATATTTCAACCTTGCCGTCTAGCTGACTCAAGTTCAATTAAATCACACAGACAAAACCATCTACGCTCACACTCATAAACCTAATTTACAATAAACCTTAATAATTTTATGAAAATGATTGTAGTTTCGTGACTGTCAGAGTTGATGGAGTGATGGAGCCGGGACCCAAACTGGGTTGCTGAGAAAGGCCAATCTCCCTTTCCCCACAGGACCAATTCTTCTCCTCCGCAGCCAGCTCAGCTCAGCCTCCCTGATCTCAGTGAGGGCAATGGTGTCGGCCACCCCTTGCCCGGTCTGCAATCTCTCGTACCTCTTGCGCGTCAGCTTGGCCTGTATGAAGAAGAGAGAAAGCAGGTGATGTAAAGGGAGAGAGAAGAGGTTGGGTGAGATGCATGCCCCCTGTGTGTGGTGAGCCCTCCCCACAAGAGCCAGAGGATGGAGTGTGAGCAACGTGATAGTTGGGATGGTGGTGATGGGAAAGTCTCGGTGAGAGAACGAGTGTTGACATGCGTCTGCCGCTAATTCTGTTTTTCTTTATTCCTTCATGAGATGTGGGCATCGCTGGAAAGCCCAACATGTGGTGCCCATCCCTAATTGCCCTTGAACTGAGTGACTTGCTGGGCCATTTTAGACGGCAGTAAAAAGTCGAGCACATTGCTGTGGGTCTGGAGTCAGGGGCCAGGTGAGCATGGCAGATTTCCTGCCCTAAAGGACGTTAGCGAATCAGTTGGGTTTTTATGGCAATCGTTTCATGACCACCACTAGTGAGACTAGCTTTACAATTCCAGGTTATTAATTGAATTTAAATTCCACCAGAACATTAGCCTGAGCCTCTGGGTTACTAGTCCAGTGATGTTACCTCTACACCACCATCTCCTGCTAATGGTTGTCTGAGATCCCTGAAGAGAGTAGCCATTTGAGTGCATGATGACATGATGGAGGAAGTTGAAGGGTGACTTACTCTGGCGGATGGGATGAGATCAGCCATGCTGACCCGCTCTGCGATGGCTTCCCAAACCGGAGAGATGAGGCTGCTGCTCTTCCTGGAGCCACCCCTGGGATACAGGTCCTGCCTGTCTGCCCACACTACTCTGAGCAAGGTGTAGAGGGCCTGATGGGTGAAGCCTTCGCCTTGTGGCTGGGAGACATCTCTGCACGCGCCCTGAAGACAGGTGGGCTGGAGAAGAGTGGGATGTATGTGTTGGAGAGGCGTTTAAATGTGGCGCCCAGGCCTTTGACCCCACCAGCTGACGGTGGGCAGACGAATCAGCTCCTGACCCGCCAGGTGATTCAGCCTGATACTCGCCCCTGCATAACAGATGAGTCTCCAGGCACAGAACTGGGCACGAATTCCCACCATTCTGGCCAGCAGGATGGACGCCACCAGAACCATCCGCCACGGCTCATATGGTCTCATAAATGGAGGCTGGTGGTTAGTCTCTGCTCTCCATGGTGGATCCCCTGTTCTGCCATTCCCGCACCAGTTTCTCACTAACACCGAATACCCTCGCTGCAGCACAGTCGTGGCACACGGTGACCGGGTTTGGTGAAGAGGAGCGAGAGGGGGCTAGTTTGGAGCAGAGATGCCAGCATGGACCAGTTGGGCCGAATGGCCTTCCTCTGTGCCGTGAAGGCGATGTTGGCTGTTTCTTCTTGTTACTTCTTGTTACTGTGATGTTTTAACAGTCACCTTCCTGATTGCAGTCTTCAGTCTAGAGGGTGAAATCTTCAACTGACCAATCGGGGGCCTCATGGTTGTTGCAGCAAATGGCCGGAGTCAGAGGTCAGTGGTCAGTCACGACACAATATAACTACCGACAGCCATTGCCACGAAGCAGCTTGAGGTGTGCCGCTGGGCGAGGACCACAGGCCAACTTGATTTTTCAATTTCTCGTCCTTGACTTCAAACCCCTCCAGGGTCTCACAGCCTCCCTATCCCCCTAATCTCCTCTAGCCCCAAAACACTCTGGGATATCTGCGCCCCCAATCCCCCTCCAATTCTGGCCACTTTGGCACCCTGTTTTATATCGTTGTGCCAGTCGTGGCAGTGCCTTCAGCTGCCTGGACCCCAAGCTTTGGAATTCCCTCTCTAAACCTCGGCACTTCCAACGCCATAGCAAGATCAGGTCCGATGTTTTTAACATTCTAGCATTCTCACTTTCTCAATACATATCTAATAGACATGTGACCTGGACCAGGGTTTTCATCAGGAACTGTATCTGGCTAGCACCCAGCCACCTCTCTCTGACCCTATCTTATTTTATTGATTTTACTGGGTGTCGCTGGCAAGGTCAGTATTTATTGCCCATCCCAAACTGTTATTACCCAATCGTTTGATTGGGTTAGGTTAACTATTTACCCTCATTTCCCTGTGGCAAAGAATAAGGGAACTGTAGCCTAGGCAGGTAACTCAGCTGAAAAAAACGTTATTCCATTCTTGATCTCCGAAGGTTAAGACTCAAGTTTGTTTATCCAGCTTCTCAATATGTATTTACTTGAGCTGCAATCCAAACTAGGCTTTTCAACAGCAACTGCATTTAGCTAGCACCAGTTTTTTCTTTATTCATTCACGGGAAGTAGGCTTCGCTGGCTGGGCCAGCATTTATTGCCCATCCCTAATTGCCCCTTGAGAAGGTGGTGCTGTGCTGCCTTCTTGATTATCTGCAGTCCATGTGGTGTAGGTACACCCACAGTGCTGTTAGGGAGGGAGTTCCAGGATTTTGACCCAGCGACAGTGAAGGAACGGCCGATATATTTCCAAATCAGGATGGTGAGTGACTTGGAGGGGAACTTCCACGTGGTGGTGTTCCCATCTATCTGCTGCCCTTGTCCTTTTAGATGGTATTGGTTGTGGGTTTGGAAGGTGCTGTCTAAGGAGCCTTGGTGACTTGCTGCAGTGCATCTTGTAGATGGTACACACACTGCTGCTACTGTGCGTCGGTGGTGGAGGGAGTGAATGTTTGTGGATGTGGTTCCAATCAAGCAACCAATCACTTGCAACTTCTCCAAGGCCTTTACCTTTATTATCTATATTTGAGATCTGGGTGTCATTGGCTAGGCCAGCATTAGTTGCCCTTGAGAAGGTGGTGGTGAGCTGCCTTCTTGAACCGCTGCAGTCCATGTGGTATAGATACATCTACAGTGCTGTTGGAGAGTTCCAGCATTTTGACCCAGCGACAGTGAAGGAACGGGGGTATATTTCCAAGTCAGGATGGTGAGTGGCTTGGAGGGGAACTTCCAGGTGGCTCTGTTTCCTTGTATCTGCTGCATTTGTCCTTCTAGATGGTAACAGTTGCAGGTTTGGAAGGTGCTGTCTAAGGAGCCTTGGTGAGTTCCTGTAGTGCATCTTATAGATGGTACACACACTGCTGCTACTGTGCGTCAGTGGTGGAGGGAGTGAATGTTTAAGGTGATAGATGGGGTCCCAAGCAAGGTGTGATCCCACAACTGTTTCAATGCAAACTGTCTACCTCATGTTTGATCATTAATACTGCAATATGTATGCTGGGCAATGCATATTGGCTTTGCCAATGATTCCCTCACCTGTGAGTGAATATTTTAAGATAACATACATCGCTGCCAGATTCTCTGGTCATTATCACAAATTGGCAGCTACATTACAGCAGTGGATTCACTTCAAAAGCACTTCGTTGGCTGCAGAGTGCTATGGAGCATCCTGAGATCATGAGAGGTGCCAAATAAGTGCAAATCTTTCTTGTTATGCTGAGGCTTGCCTTCATTTGGAATAGATTCATTACAAGTAACTAGACAACGTTTAATATTCCTTGCAATCAGACCTTGCGCATAAATATCTCTCTCATAGCAGCACCTTCCAGGCCCACAACCTCTTCCACCTAGAAGGACAAGGGCAACAGACACATGGGAACACCACCACCTGCAAGTTCCCCTCCAAGTCACTCACCATCCTGACTTGGAAATATATCCGCCGTTCCTTCACTGTCGCTGGGTCAAAATCCTGGAACTTCCTCCCTAACAGCACTGTGGGTGTACCTACACCACATGGACTGCAGCGGTTCAAGAAGGCAGCTCACCACCACCTTCTCAAGGGGCAATTAGGGATGGGCAATAAATGCTGGCCCAGCCAGTGAAGCCCACATCCCATGCATGAATTCAAACAAAAACAGTTTCCTTATTCACAGTTAGTCATCTGTCTCCAACAAACTGTCTTAAAAATATATTCTTTCACAGGAGGTGCAAATCATGTCTCAGTGGGTAGAACTTTCATTTCTGAGTCAGAAGGCTGTGGGTTCAACTCCCACTCCAGGGGCCTAAGTACATAATCCAGGCTGACGCTCCCATTGTAGGACTGAAGGATTGCTTCACTGCTGGCAGTGCAGTCTTTCGAATGTGACATTAATCCAAAGCCTATCTGCTCTTGGGTGGGCATTAAAAAATCCCACAGCCAGTGTTTTGATAAAGATCAGGGAAGTTCTGTCCAGTGTGCTGCCCAATACTTATCCCTCTACCAACATATTTTCAAGTCAGGATGGTGAGTGACTTGGAGGGGAACTTCCAAGTGGTGGTGTTTCCCATCTATCTGCTGCCCTTATCCTTCTACATGGTAGTGGTCGTGGGTTTAGAATGTGCTGTCTAAGGAGCCTTGGTGAATTCCTACAGTGCATCTTGTAGATGGCACACACTGCTGCTACTGTGCGTCGGTAGTGGGGGGAGTGAGTCTTTGTGGATGTGGTGCCAATCAAGTGGGCTGCTTCATCTGGATGGTGCTATGACTACAACTGATGTTAACTGCTGCAAAAACCAAATCCCAGAGGGAAACTTGGCTTACGCGCAATAACCTTTTTCTTTGTATCCTAATAGTGAGAAGAAGACATGCCAATCTCAGCAGTAAGAATTCCAGTAACACTTTCTTGGGTTTTAAAACTTGAAAGTAAAACTGTTATTAACAAAAAGACAAAAGAAAACTTAAGCCATCAAGATTACAGTTACACAAGTAAGATTAGTCTTACAAAACATTTCCCCAAAACTCTCTACTTGGTCAAACCCACTAGTAAACACTTTCCAGGCAGCACCTTCCTTATAGATATTTAAATATGAAATCAAGTAATATCACACATGGTAGCTGCAATAAAGGTGTACCACATGAACTGCACTCTCTTCCAATTTGCTATGGAATTCACTTTGGAATAAAACTGCTTAATGTAGCCCAATACTTCTCAACAGCTCAACAGCTCCAGCTATCTCCAGCCATCTCCAGCTTAGTGGCTGGACAGCTATCCAGCTCCATAGCTCTCTCTAGCTCTCTCTACCTCAACAGCTAGCCACAGTAACTCTAATATACCTTTTGCCCTTTCATCTCAGTTCCATTATTCTCATACCTCTTTGAAACTCAAACCCTTCCAAATATAAGACCTTTCATGTTTCCATCTCTTCTTTTCTTTCAGGTCAATTGAAGTATAATACCCTTACTACTGTTTACCTATGCACTCCTGCAAGGTGCAAACATTTTCCTTGTCACCTCTGATTCCCCTTCATTCACTCCCTCCACCACCTATGTGACTCATCAGATACTGAAGCAGTCCATATCCAAATGCATCAAGATCTGGGCAACCAAGCTCTCATCCAAGCATGTGGTGAGTATTCCATCACATTCCTGACTTGTGCTTTGTAGATGGTGGACAGGCTTTGGGGAATCAGGAGGTGAGGTACCCACTGCAGGATTCCCAGCCTCTGACCTGCTCTTGTAGCCACAGTATTTATGTGGCTGGTCCAGTTCAGTTTCTGGTCAATGGTAAACCCCAGGATGCTGATAGTGTGAGATTCAGAGCTGGCAATGCCATTGAATGTCAAAAAGTGATGATTAGGTTCTCTCTTGTTGGAGATGGCCATTGCCTGGCACTTGTCTGACATGAATGTCACTCGCAACTTGTCAGCGCAAGCTTGCCGCATTTGGACATGGACTGCTTCAGTATCTGAGTCGTCGCAAATGGTACTGAACATTGTGTAACTATCAGTGAACATCTCCACTTCTGACCTTATGATGGAAGGAAGGTCATTGATGAAGCAGCTGATGGTTGGGCCTAGGACACTACCCTCAGGAACTCCTGCAGTGATGTCCTAGAACTGAGATAATTGACCTCCAACAACCACAACCATTTTCCTTTCATGGGACATGTTAACCAAACATATATCATTTACATGTAATTAGTGATTCATAGGAGAAGCTAAATGGACAGAATGACAAGTGAGTGGATTAGGTCAAGAGTAGAAGTTCAGGAATCAAAAGGGTTGCTAAGCGCAGTTAGAGAGAGAAGATAGCCAAGTATAGACATTGGAAACAAAGAGCCAACAGCATTGTCCTGGCAATAATTTAAGAATTGTGGTAAAAACAGAAGAGGGAGAAGAAAAGTTGTGTGGGTGAATGACATTGACATGTGGACTGAGGGAGGCTTGAAGAAAACCTGAGAGGAAGCAAGACAATGCCAACAGGCCTACTGAGGCTATGGTGATAATGAACAACTAAGGAAACTTACCCACCTAAATTTTTATCCAATTGGATTGTGTTGAGTTTATGCAACACCACGTTGGTCAAGCATTGAAGTTTGAGCACATTTAGAACATATTGCCTGTGTGACAATAAGGGAGAAAAGGAAGGATTGGAACTGATTAACTACAGGAATGGTTTGCGTCTGTCAGAATCACTGAAAATGTATTCGTAGCTAAAGGTTATTGGGCCTGATCTTGCCGGAAAGGGGAATCTCGCGGCCAGCTCTGTTAATTAAACTTCTGCCCTGCACCCGTAAGATGAGAAATATTGTTGCACCCTAACTTGCTGGGAGTGTGAGCTTGCAATGGCACGATGAAGCAACATGGTGCCTGGACCCCAGTGAACGTTGGAACAACAGCCCACCTTCTTCTTGAATTCCACCTCCCATTGACACCATCTCTCGTCGCAACCACACGAAAGTAAATGTGCAAGGGAATTAAGGAGAAAAGACACCATTCTGCAAATAACATATATAGAACAAATAGACTACAGTATAGCCGAACCCCCTACATCATAACACTTATAAATAGTTTGTAAATGGTTGAGAATTTAGTGAACACAAGCTGACAGCATATGATCCATGGACTTTAATGCAAAATGCAGAGTGTGGTAGACCTTTCATTTTTATTCTGTAGGTTAAGGAGACCCACATTTTGTGACATATTGTAATTATTTGCATATTGAAATGTTCATAATTGTGCAATCCTTTATTATTTTATGATTTATTTTTATTTTTTAATGAATGTCTATAACTGTTATGGGTTATGATTACTTGTTTTATTTGTAATTCAGCACCTGCCGCCTTGACAATTTCTCAATGAACCAATGATCTTTCTTAACCAATGAATGTTAAAGATTGAGGAAGAAACAGAGAAGGTGAATTAGAGTCAAATCAGAAAGAGGGAAAGAAAAGATTGGATTAAAAGGGAAAAAAAAACAGATTGGAAAAGTAAGATAAAAAGACTGTGGCTACAAAAGCAAGTCAGAGGCTCTGAGGTGAGTAACTCACCTGCTGACTCCACATAAGACAACTCTCTCACCGCAGGGATCAATCTAGTCAAGCGTTGTTGTGTTGCCACATCAAGGCTCCTTCAGCAGCGCTTTCCAAATCCATGATCTCTGCCATCTAGAAGGACAGGGGCAGCAGATGCATGGAAACACCACCACCTGCAAGTTCCCCTTCAAGTCACTCAACATCCTGACTTGGAAATATATCGCCGTTCCTTCACTGTCGCTGGGTCAAAATCCTGGAACTTCCTCCCTAACAGCACAGTGGGTGTACCTACACCACATGGACTGCAGCGGTTCAAGAAGGCAGCTCACCACCACCTTCTCAAAGGCTACTAGGGATGAGCAATAAATGCTGGCCCAGCCAGCCACACCCACATCTTGTGAATGAATAAAACAAAGACAAGACAAGCAAAAGGTAAAGTTTGCAATTTTAAAAATCACAAATAACAATTTACTGCCTGCAGAATCTATTTGAACAGGTTAAATAGTTTCCCTCCTACCTCCGAGAGGCTGAGTGGCATTGCAGTAACAAATATCACAGTGTTAAAAAGTTCTTTACGCTGTTAAATTCCAGGCCTAACAGTCGGTTGTGAGTTTAATGAGCGATTAATGGACAAATCCGGCCAGTTCTTATATTTAATGGGGAGGATGAGACATTGTTTGTGCGGAGCTAATGGTGAAGTTTTATAAGCAAAGTGGGTTCTGGAAATTGACTGAACTTGCTAGCCAATAATGGCGGGTGCCTTTAATTTTCCAATAAGATTAATTTTTGTTTCAGTGAAATCAAATTCTGGGTTGCCCACTATTTCTGAAAGCCACCAGCTTCAGTACTATTAACCTTGGTGGAGTTCAGCTGAGTCTCACTGTTCATTTTCCTCTACATGTTGCTAGGCCTGTTGTCTAGGCAACTGGAGGCCCGAGGCAATGTGAGAGTCAGAATCAGTTCATTAGTCTGTCTGGCAATCCAGAAGGAAGTGTTAGCAGCAGATTAGGTTAAGCATTTAAATTTACCCAAGACTCAATGTTCCATTTTCTTTTTTCTCTCCCCCTGATGTTTTTCCCTTCTTTATATTGAAAAGGACGAGTCAGAGGCTTGATTTCCAAAGCAGGAAGACTTTACTGAGAAGTTCTTGTCTCCCTCTCTCTGACGCAGCTTTCATCTCTCACGGTGACTGGTACGGGCGGTTCATTCATAACGATAAAGGGACTTGCTCCGACTGCTCACCAGATGGTGCTGAAGTGAAGGGTAACATCAATTAAACAAGGAACACTGAATTACATTGGATGCACAACATGGAAGTATGCCACTCAGCTCAGGTAAAAGCAAAATACCGAGGATGCTGGAAATCTAAAATAAAAACAGAAGCTGCTGGAAGAACTCAGCAGGTCCGGCAGCATCTGTGGAGAGAGAAACAGAGTCAACATTTTGAGTCCGTGTGGCTCTTCTCCAGGGTGAGAGAGAAGGAGAAACATGATGGATGTTATACTGTTTAAGAGGCGTTGGAGCAGGTGGAGCAAACTAGAAAATTGGGGGCAGGTGGGAGCTCAGGAGAGATTGACAAAGATGTCAGACAAAGGGAGTGTTAATGGCAGTGTTAAAGACTAAAGAAGGTGCTGATAGTGGCATAAAGGTAAGATAGCAGAATGGGTCAGTAGCAGAACAAGGGTCAGCGCTCTGTGAAAGCACAGCACAGAAACCAGTGACAGATGGCCCTGTGGGGTGGGGGTGGGGTACGGGGGTGAGGAGGGGGTGGGGGTGAGTGGGTGGCGTTGGAGAAAAGGGATTATAAAAAACGGGGCACCTCTTATTCTTCAACTTTGTCTCCTAGATGTAGTCTTTCCCACAAGTGGAAACATCATCACAGTGTCCACTCTATCAAGTCCCCTCAGGATCTTATACGTTTCACTCTCACTTCACCCCACCCCATCAAGATCTCCTTCTACTCCTGTCTCCTACATGTGTTTATCCGCCTTCCTCTTAAATGACCACGGCCTTTAAGTTCCTTACCAAGCGATTGCGTTGGATATCAGCCGGTGAACACAAGAAGTAGGAGCAGGAGTAGGCCATTCGGCCCCTCGAGCTGGCTCCCCCATTCAATAAGATCGCGGCTGCTCTGGTTGTGGCCTCAACTTCACTTTCCTGCCTGCCCCCCCCCCCCCCCAATAACCCTTAACCTACCCGTCCATCAAAAATCTCTCTAACTCAGCCTTGAACATATTCAATGACCCAGCCTCCACGGCTGTCTAGGGGAGAGAACTCCGCAGGCTAATGACCAACTGAGAGAAACAATTCTCCTCATTTACATCTTAAAAAGGGACACCCCCAATTCTTAAACTGTGTCCCTTAGTTCTAGTCTCCCCCACAACAGGAAACCTCCTCCAAGTATCCACCCTGTTCAGTCCCCTCAGGATCTTAGAATTTTCAATAAGATAACCTCTCATTCTTTTAATTTTCCTTAATTTTTACTGCCCTGAGCAACATTTATATCCCTCAACCAACATCACAAATATCAGCTCTCCTTGTCATTATCACATTGCTGATTGTGGGATCTTACTGTGTGTAAATTGGCTGCTGTGTTGCGATGTTACAACACTTCGAAAAATATCTTCTTGGCTGTGAAGCACTTTGAGACATCCTGAGGTTTTGAAAGTTGCTATATAAATGCAAGTGTTTCTTTTCTTTCCTCACTTTCTTTCTCCTTCTCTCTCTCCCATACTCTCTTGACCTGGTAATGCGCGATGAGACAGGATTAATAAATTAACCATGGTAAATGGGACTTCAGGTGACAGTTGATCATAACGTGGTGGAATTTCTTGTTCAGTTTGAAGAGGTGAAGGTGTGGGTCTAAGACTAGTGTTTTAAACCTGGTTAAAGGATAAAGGTATGAAAGCCCAGCTAGCTAAAGTGAATTGTGAAACTAGTTTACAAGGTAGGACAGTAGAGATGCAGTGGCAAACTTTTACAGCCAATGTTTAGAAGTCTCAGCAAAGATTTATCCCAGTGAGAAGGATGCGTCATCCATGGCTGAATAAGGAAGTTAAGAATTGTGGTGGTCAGAAGATTGGTCAGGTTTTAAGAACCAGCAAAGAATGATTGAAAAATAATAAAGAGGGAGAAAGAAGAGTATGAGACAAAGCTAGCTAGTAATATAAAAACAGATAGTAAGAGTTTCTACAAGTATTTAAATAGGAAAAGAGTAATGAAAGCTTGGTTCTATACAGAATGAGTCTGGGATTTGATAATGGAAAACAAGGAAATGGTGGAGGCATCGAACAGGTATTGAGTGTCTGTCTTCACTGTTGAAGACTTAGAAAACTTCCCAAAGAGACTTGAAAATCAAAAAGTGAACTTGAGGGAGGAACTTAAAGCAATCACCATCACCTGGGAAAAGGTGCTGGGAAATCTATAAGACCTAAACACTGACAAGTTCCCAGGACCAGATGGCCTACAGCCTAGAGTCTTTAAAGAAGCGACTGCAGAGACAGTAAATGCATTGGTTATAATCTCCCTAAATTCCTTAGATTCTGGAAGGGTCCCTGTGGATTGGGAAATAGCAAATGTAACACCTTTATTCAAGAAAAGAGGGAGACAGAAAGCAGGAAACTACAGGCCTGTTAGCCTAACATCTATCATAGGGAAAATGCTAGAATTGATTATTAAGGAGGTTACAGCAGAATACTTTGAAAATCATAATTTGGTCAGACAAAGTCAACATGGGTTTGTAAAAGGGAAATTGTCTTTAAATAATTTATTAGAGATTTTGAGGAAGTAATAAGCAAGGTGGATAAAGGGGAACCTGTAGACGTGGTGTACCTGGATTTCCAAAAGGCATTTGATAAGGTGCTACATCAAAGGTTACTACACAAGATAAGAGCACATGATGAAGAGGGTAACATATTAGCATTGATAAAGGATTGGTTGGCTAACAGGAAGCAGAGTGTAGGGATAAATGGGTCTTTTTCGCATTGGCAAGCTGTAACTAGTGAAGTGCAGCAGGGATCAGTGCTGGGACCTCAACTATTTACAATCTACATCAATGATTTGGTGAAGGGACTGAGTGTATGGCAAGAGTTCCTCAGGGTAGTGTCCTTGGCCCAACCATCTTCAGCTGCTTCATCAATGACCTTCCTCCCATCATAAGGTCAGAAGTGGGGCGCCATATACAAACTGCAGCCACACCCACACTTCTCAATGCTTGCAGCCCAGGAGGGCACCAGCGGAGACATGGCCCCAAAAGCCAAGAACGGTGAAGCCCCCCGATTCAGTGACACATCCCTGAGAAGCCTTCTAGACACTGCAGAGGCCCACCACGATGTCCTCTACCCCTGATCTAACTGTTGGAGGTTTATCAGGCTCACCACTCAGGCTTGGGAGGCAGTGGCAGGGGTGGTCAGTGCCAATGCTGGTCAAAAGCACTGGCCATCCAGTGCAGAAAGAGGATGAATGATCTCATCCATGTCACTAGGGTAAGGCAACCATCTCATCACTTTAAATTCACACACTCACAAGCCCATCACACATTCACTGCATCTCATTCACTGCCAGCTCAAGGGACATCACCACTCACTCTCACACACAAACCCTCACATCTCCATCTGGCCTCATCTCCTCTGGAGACTGTCTCCTCAGCCCTCATCATCTTAAGGCCACTTGCACAGATCAACGTGTGCCCCCACAAACACACACACATACCCTGGATAGCCCCCTTCCCCAGTACAGCCCTCACCCTGCAGTCTCTTCCCTTGCCTGAGGCCACTTCTCCCCCTTCCCTAGGCAAGACCTAGCGCTGTAGCCATTGAAAAGCCACCCGCACCTTACGGCCGGTCTGGTAGGTAGAAACCTGCCCGTGAGCCCCCCTTAAGAGTGATGTGGTGCTGCCTGTGAAGCCTGGCGCTGGTGACTGTGAGTACTGCCCGAGACAAGGTAGGTAAACAAACCTCGAAGTCCCGAGTGAAGTGCAGCTCGCCATGTGCGCGTCGCTTATGTTCAGTTGTGAAACACGTCAGCGTGATTGGTCGGGATAGTCCAGCTTGTGGGGATGATTCCGGCGAGCAGGGGACAGAATTAGGTGCAAATGTGTTAAAATGACATTCCCAAGGCCCTGTGAGAGGAGATGCAGCCTGCCATTGACGGGCTGAGTGGACAATCGCAAACTGGTTTAACCGCAGCTTAAAATCGACCTTTGGCCTTCTCGCCATATTGTCCACTCACGCCCACCAGGACGCCCGACGCCAACAGGAGCGGAGCGCTCCAGCCACGGAATCATTACAGCACTGAAGGTGGCCGTTCAGCCCATCGTGTCCGTGCTGGCCCTGCCAAAGCCCAATTCACGCACTGCCACTCCCTAAATTTTAAGATGTGTCCCCTTAGTTCTAGACGCCACTACAAGAAGGAACAGCCTCTCGTTATCCACCCTATCCAGTCCCCTCAGGTCCTTAAATGTTTCAATAAGATCACCTCTCGTGGTTCTCAACTGCAGGCTCAACCTGCTCAACCTTTCCTCATAAGACAGTGCCAAATACATGATGAGTGGTCACTCTTGCTTTTTGCCCCTCTCCCTCGTTCCACTCGGTGCTCGAGGAGATGGGGCATGCAATGCCTGCTGGTACGCTCAGGATTTCCTGTGGTCAGTGGGCACAGCAAGGTAGATATTACCTCTCTCTGCCCCTACCTCAGCTCATCAGCTGCTGAAACCCTCATCCATTTTGTTTCCTTTGTTTTTTCATGGGATGTGAGAGTCGGAGATGAGGCTTTTGCTTTAGTTGCCCATCCCTAATTGCCCTTGAATGGAGTGGCTTGCTCGGCCATCTCAGAGGGCAGTTAAAAGTCAACCATGTTGCTGTGGGTCCGGAATCACATGTAGGCCAGACTGGGTAAGGATGGCAGATTTCCTCCCTTAAAAGATATTAGGGTTTTTTAACAACAATCAACGTTAGCTTCATGGTACGATTACTGAGACTAGCTTTCAATTCCAGATTTATTAATTGAATTTAAATTCTTCCAGCTGCCGTTGTGGGATTTGAACCCACGTCCCCAGGGAGATAGCCTGGGCCTCTGGATTACTAGTCCAGTGACATTACCAATACATCACAGCCTTACCTTGTTCACCTCTCAGCTCCACTGTCCCTCCACTCTCCTCTCCTGGCCAGCCCCCCCATCTTCCTCCCCACCCGAAGTCGAGGTCATCCGACAGTCTGCGGCCCCCATCACCCTGACTCGCACCAAGTCCCGTTCACCCATCGCCCCTCCCCGTGGTCGCTGGCCTACACTGGTTCCCAGTCAGGCAACTTTTAAAATTCTCATCCTTATTATTGTCAAATCCCTCCCATGGCCTCGCCCCCTCCCTCCCTATCTCTGTGACCCCACCGCACCCCCCCCACCCCCCACTCCAGCCCCACAACCCGCCGAGGTATCTGCGCACCTCTAAGTCTGGTCTCTTGAACAAGCCTAATTTTAACCGCTCCAACATTGGAGGCTAAGACTTCGGCTGCCTGGGGCCTGAACTCTGGAATCCCCTCCCTAAAGCGGGATTAAAAACGATCGGCCAGCTTCTTTTTCCTTTATCTTCTTTTTTTCTCTTTTAAGGCCGGCGCCGCCACAATGGGCTGAATGGCCTCTTTCTACCCCGTAACTTTCCTGTGGCTCTAAAACTCCCCGCTCTCTGCCTCCCTCTCCCCTCTACAACGCTTCTTAAAATGTACCTCTTTCACCAAGCTTTTGGCCATCAAACCTAATGTCCACTTCTGCGATTCAATGTCGAATTTTACCTGATAATGCTCCTGCCAAGCAGCTTGGCACCTTTTACTGGGTTAGGGGTGCTATTTAAATGCAAGTTGTTGATGGCATCGGGGACATTAGGAACAATATTGTAATTTGGCTTTGCAAGTTCCCTTTGGTTTTTGTGAAGGTATATTTTAGGCCTAAGTACTTATATTAGCTGTTTTATCTAAATAAAAGGAGGGGGCCGCAATTTAAAATTGCCTTTCTGTGGGTAACACTGGGACAAATCTCAACCTTATCCAGATTGTCAGGTACGAAGCAAACAGTTGGGGTGGAGCTCCCTCTTGTGGCTTTGCTCAGAATCATCAGGGAAACAAATTAATGGTCGCAGAAAGTGCTAGAAGTACTCAGCAGGTCTGGCAGCGTGTGTGGAGAGAGAAACATGTAGCGTATTGAAAATTGCAGTGAGGCTGCCTTACGCACATGTACCAGCAGAGGGAGTCTGCTTGGAAGGGGGCCATAAAGGATCCATGTTTAACAGCTCGTGCAGTTCGAATTCGAAGTGTCTCTGGCTGAATATAAAATTGTTCCTACCCTGACAGCCTCACAAAACAGAGTTGATGAGTGGAATTCAATGGAACCCACTGGAGCGGGCATGATGGCAGACAGGCCCAGAGACATTTGACTCGCTCCAGTGGGAAAACTGTTGCGCATTCTGTGAGAGGTGGGAAGGTCCCGACACAGGAAACCCATCTGCTGGCAAAGTGAAGGCGACTAGGCTCGTTAAAGAGCCATTTAAAGCCAATTACCTCTGAGTCCACCAGGGTTTAATGGTGGTTCAGGGATTTAACTAGACTCATAAAGGTCCCTGTAACCGCCTGTTGGGTTTGCCATTGGCTTACCAGGGAATGCTGGGAACTGGAGGTGCTGCTTAAAGCAACGCCTGCTGCCTTTTCTTCCAGACCCCCTCTTCCCGCCTTGCCACAACCCCTCCCTGCTTCCCCCATCCCGCCCCACATGAACCTCTCTCCAGGGACGATCTCCGGCGAAGGCACGAATTAGTACCAGCAGCGGCCCCTGCTCCCGGCGGCGCTGCCGGTACTGGAGAGCTGCTGGCTTCTGATTGGCCGGCAGCACTCGACGGTGGGGGGGGGGGTGTTGCGTGGTGGGGTGGCATTCCTGCACTGCCGGGGCCTTAGTTCAGTATTGGGCTGGTGCATTGCTTTCACCAGATGCTGTCAGATGGCCAGTGAATAGGTAGCTCAGCTCCCAATTGCTGCATTGGGTCTCGTGTAGGCCCCGGGAGTGAGGGGAGTGAATGTGGCGGGTTTGGGGTTGGCGAAAGCATTAAGCGACAAACAACTGTCACTTGTCACTGTTTGGGGGTGGCAGCAGTGACGCCAGTGGTACTGTCGCTAGACCCAGTATTCCAGTGACCCAGGTTCAAATCCCACCACAGCAGATGGTGAAATTTGAATCCAATAAAAAAAGATCTGGAATTAAAAGTCCAATGAATTAAAAGCCCAATGATAACCATTGTCAATTGCTGCAAAAAAAAAACAATTCTGCATCCTACCAAGTTACTAACATCTGGGGGCTTGTGCCAATTTTGGGAGAGATGTCTCACAGACTAGATGAGTCAAGAAACAGCCTGACATAGTCATCCTCACGGAAGCATAAATGATAATGTCCCAGATACCACCATCACCGGGTATGTCCTGTCCCACCACCCAGCAGAGGTGGTGGCACTGTGCTATACAGTCGGGAGGGAGTTGCCCTGGGAGTCCTCAACATTGACTCCGGGCCCCATGACGTTTCATGGCATCAGTTCAAACACAGGCAAGGAAACATCCTGCTGATTACCATGTACCACCCGCCCTCCCTCAGCTGGTGAATCAGTGCTCCTCCATGTTGAACATCACTTGGAGGAAGCACTGAGGGTGGCAAGGGTGCAGAATGTACTCTGGGTGGGGGACTTCAATGTCCATCACCAGGAGTGGCTCGGTAGCACCACGACTGACCGAGCAGGCCAAATCCAAAATGACATAGCTGCTTGACTGGGTCTGCAGCAGGTGGTGAAGGAACCAAGAAGAGGGGAAAAACATACTTGACTTCATCCTCACCAACCTGCCTGGCACAGATGTATCTGTCCATGACAGTATCGGTAGGAGTGACCACTGCACAATCATTGTGGAGATGAAGTTCCACCTTCACACTGAGAATATCCTCCATCGTGTTGTGTGGCACTACCACCGTGCTAAATGGGATACATTTCAAACAGATCTAACAACTCAAGGCTGGGCATCCATGAGGTGCAGTTGTCCATCAACAGAAGAATTGTACTCGAACACAATCTGTAACCTCATGGCCTGGCATATCTCCCATTCTACTATTACCATTAAGTCAGGAGATTAGTGATGGTTCAATGAAGGCTGCAGGAGGACATGCCAGGATCAGCACCAGGCTTAGCTAAAAATGAGTTGTCAACCTGGTGAAGATATAACACAGGACTACTTGCGTGCCAAACAGCATAAGCAGCAAGTGATAGACAGAACTAAGCTATTCCACAATCAACGGATCAGATCTAAGCTCTGCAGTCCTGCCACATCCAGTCGTGAATGGTGGTGGACAATTAAACAGCTTACTGGAAGAGGAGGCTCCACAAATATCCCCATTCTCGATGATGGAGGAGCCCAGCACATCAGTGCAAAAGATAAGGCTGAAGCAATTGCTACAATTTTCAGCCAGAAGTGCCAAGTGGATGATCCATCTTGGCCTCCTCCGGAGGTCCCCAGCATCACAGATGCCAGTCTTCCGTGTCAGGGAGATATGATAATTTTTACAATGTTATTGGCATTTATTATAAAGTAGAGTAATAGCGGGGTCTGTGCGTGTGTGTGTGTGTGTGTGTGTGTGTGTGTATGACTTAACTGAATTAAAGACAGCTGGTCTGAGAGCATTGATGTAAGAACAGAAGCTAGGCTTGAAATGATATATAGCTAAACATGGGTGAAGTTTTGGAATGTGAGGTTAAAAGGGAACATCTACATTTTTAATTAAACCAGAGTAGCCTGAATTCAAAAGAGGGGGTGAAATGTTACACCTAGCCAGAAGAAGTTAAGAAACAGTGGGAAGAATTTTCCCCCTATTGGGGGTGGAAGTTCGGGAGCGGACACATGTGAGCACCCTCCGATCAGCTCCCCCAATTGGGGGAGTGCTGCCATTTTACGGGGCAGGTCAATTAAGACCTGCCCAGAGTGACGTCCGCCAGGAAGCGCTTGCGCTCCCTGTGTGGGTAGTGAGGGGATTCCCTAAGCCGGGAGTGTACTCGTTCACGCATGAGTGCACTCATCTCCCTGAGGCAGCACTTAGCCTCAGGGAGACCGGCGCCAAATTTAAAAATGGTACATGCAGAGAAATGAAACTTCCCTGACATGTCCCCTCATGTGATGCTGTCACATGAGTTGGGACATGTCCTTCACTTTTAAGTAAACTTTTATTAAATTTTTAAAAACCTACATGAAACCTCATCCCACCCGTTGATGAGGTTTCATGTTTTTTCTGAAGCCCACCAGGGCTCCCAGCCTGCTCGCCAACTTAAGGTTGGACGAGCAGGTCCATTAACCACTGCAATTTCTTTTTAAATGGCCTCAATTGGCCATTGACAGGTTGGCGGGTGCACAGCTGGTTTGGCTGTGCCTCCACCGACCTAAAAAAAGAAATTCCACGGGGTGACATTGGGAGTTCCATCTGACATCATCCTGCGTCATTTTACGTTTTGGTGAGTGGGCCCCGCCCCCAGTTCGCTGACCTCAATATCCTGCCCAGTGTGTTTATTTTTCCCAAAGATTACTGGTAAAATTAGTGCTCTGATAGATTTTTTTATTACTAGAGAGGTAAAGTCCAAAAACATAGTGAAACAATGGGAATTTGCATTCAAAGAGGAAAATATGTATAAAGGAGAGAAAGCTGTGTGTAAGTGCATGCATTTTAAAATCTAACGTAAGTGTGAAAAGCCTCCAGCATCTAAGCCTCAAGCTGCAGTCTCCAAGGAACCAAAGCTGAGAAAAACTCACTATGAATTTGACTGTCCAGGGTGTGTGCTTTGCTTGGGTCTGTTTAAATCTGTGAGGTTTACTGTTGCCTTAATAGAGGCGTAACTGGGAGTGAAATTAATCTGGGGAGCTAGGAGTTATCGTAGTAGTAATTTGTAAACTTAGGTACGTGCTTAAAATCTTTTTCTTTTATTAATAAAGATTTAATTTAGTTTTGTAAAAAAAAACCCTAAGACTCTGGGATTCAAGGCACACATCTTGAAATAAATATACAAATTGCAATACAGTTGTGGTAGTTATTTCAAGTTTCCCTTTGGGATTTGAGCAGCTCAGCATTTACCATCGGCTGTACCATAACATCAGCCAATTTGATTCACTCCACGTGATATCAAGAAATGGCAGAGGGCACTGGAAACTGCAAAGGCTATGACCGCCCCAGCAATATTTCTATCTTTATTCATTCACGGGATGTGGGCTTCGCTGACTGGGCCAGCATTTATTGCGTATCCCTTGCTGCCCTTGAGAAGGTGGTGGTGAGCTGCCTTCGTGAACCACTGCAGTCCACGTGGTGGAGCTACTATTCTGGCAATAGTACTGAAGACATGTGCTCCAGAACTTGCCACGGCCCTAGCCAAGCTGTTCCAGTACAGCTACAACACTGGCATCTACCCGACTATGTGGAAAATTGCCCAGGTATGTCCTGTCCGCAAAAAGAAGGACAAATCTGACCCGGGTCAATTACTGCCCCATCAGCCTAACCTCCATCATCAGTAAAGCAATGGGGTCATCAACAGTGCTATCAAACAGCACTTGCTTAGCAATAACCTTCTCACTGATGCCCAGTTTGTGTTCTGCCAGGGCCACTCAGCTCCTGACCTCATTACAACCTAGGTTCAAACATGGACAGAAGAGCTGAACTCCAGAGGCGACAGTGACTGCCCTTGACACCGAGGCAGCATTTGACCAATTGTGGCATCAAGGAGCCCTATCAAAACTGGAGTCAATGGGAATCAGGGGAAAACTCTCTGCTGGTTGGAGCCATACCTAGCACAAAGGAAGATGGCTGTGATTGTTGGGGGTCAGTCGTCTCAATCCCAGGACATAGACTGGATATTGCAAAGGCTATGGGTCCTGACAATATTCCAGCAATAGTACTGAAGACTTGTGCTCCAGAACTTGCCACGCCCCTAGCCAAGCTGTTCCAGTGCAGCTACAACATTGACATCTACCCAGCTATGTGGAAAATTGCACAGGTATGTCCTGTCCACAAAAAGAAGGACAAATCCAACCCAGCCAATTACCGCCCCATCAGTCTACTTTCCATCATCAGTAAAGTAATAGAAGAGGTCATCAACAGTATTATCAAGCGGCATTTGCTTAGCAATGACCTGCTCATTGACACCCATTGTGGGTTCCGCCAGGGCGACTCAGTTCTTGACCTCATTCCAGCCTTGATTCAAACATGGACAAAGAGTTGAACTCCCAAGGTGAGGTGAGAGTGACTGCCCTCGACATCAAGGCCACGTTTGACTGAGTGTGGCATCAAGGAGCCCCAGCAAAACTGGAGTCAATAGGAATCAATGGGAAAACTTTCCGCTAATTGGAGTCATACCTAGCACAACGGAAGATGATTGTGGTTGTTGAAGGTCAATCATCTCAGCTCCAGGACATCACTGCAGGAGTTCCTCAGGGTAGTGTCCTCGGCCCAACCATCTTCAGCTACTTCATCAATGATCTTCCTTCCATCATAAGGTCAGAAGTGGGAATGTTCGCTGATGATTGCACAATGTTCAGCATCATTTGTGACTCCTCAGATACTGAAGCAGTCCATGTCCAAATGCAGCAAGACCTGGACAATATCCAGACTTGGGCTGAAAAGTGGCAAGTAACATTCGCACCACAGGGGTGCCAGGCAATGACCATCCCCAACAAGAGAGAATCTAACCATAGCCTCTTGACATTCAATGGCATTAGCATTGCTGAATCCCCCACTATCAACATCCTGGGGGTTACCATTGAACAGAAACTGAATTGGACTCGCCACATAAATAATGTGGCTACCAGAACATGTCAGAGGTTAGGAATCCTGCGGTGAATAACTCACCTCCTGACTCCCCAAAGCCTGTCAACCAACTAAAAGGCACAAATCAGGGGTGTGATGGAATACTCCCCATTTGCCTGGATGTGTGTAGCTCCCACAGCACTCAAGAAGCTTGACACCATCCAGGACAAAGCAGCCCACTTGATTGGCACCACATCCACAAACATTCACTCCCTCCACTGCCAACACACAGTAGCAGCAGTGTGTACCATCTACAGGATGCACTACAGAAACTAACCAAGGCTCCTTAGGAAGCACCTTCCAAACCCACAACCACTTCCGTCTAGAAGGATAAGGGCAGCAGATAGATGGGAACACCACCACCTGGAAGTTCCCCTCCAAGTCACTCACCATCCTGACTTGGAAATATATCGCCGTTCCTTCACTGTCGCTGGGTCAAAATCCTGGAACTCCCTTCCTAACAGCACTGTGGGTGTATCCACACCATATAGACTACAGCGGTTCAAGAAGGCAGCTCACCACCACCTTCTCAAGGGCAACTAGGGATGGGCAATAAACCCAATGCCCACATCCCATGAACCAATAAAAAAAATACTGGGAGGAGTTTGTAGGGATTGGGAGTGGGTGATCAGTCTTCAGAAAGGTTCTCTATTTACAGATGTAAATGCTTTATTTCAGGCACAGCTCTTGGATTAATCTGTCTCTCGCTTTACCAATGGTGGAGGGGGTGGTGGTGTGTGTGTGTGTGTGTGTGTGTGTGTGAGGGGGGGAGGGGAGGGGAGGGGTGGTGGTGTGTGTGTGTGTGTGTGTGTGTGTGGGGGGGGGGGGAGGGGAGGGGTGGTGGTGTGTGTGTGTGTGGGGTGGAGGGAGGGGGAGGGGGTGGTGTGTGTGTGTGTGTGTGTGTGTGTGTGTGTGGGGGAGGGGGAGGGGGTGGTGTGTGTGTGTGTGGGGTGGAGGGAGGGGGAGGGGGTGGTGTGTGTGTGTGTGTGTGTGTGTGTGTGTGTGGGGGGTGGAGGGAGGGGGAGG